>NC_059294.1:26706971-26759811 GCF_017591435.1 Portunus trituberculatus
GTTTTTATATGAATATATTTGAAGTAGTGAAATTAAATTAAGAAACTTTCTGTAAGTACCGTACTGCAATACTTTATTATAATATGCTGGTAGAAAAAAATTACTTCTTTCACAAAACAAAACGAACTACCTTAGTTTAGCCTAACATACATCAGTCTTCTACTTCATCATCATCAGCAGTGGTTTCAGCTGCTGTTTCCTGCTCACATTAAATTATTCTTGTACATTTCACTATTCATTCTTTTAACCATTTCTTTTTTATTTCAAAATCATGACAATTATAATTTGATATAATTCTTTTGTGTGAAGCATCCCACTAATAGTTTTAGTTGACAGTCTGTTTCTCAGTTTTGTTTTCATGAGATTTATGCTTGAAAATACTCACTCCACCGTTGCACTTGAGTGAGGCAAGCACAACAAATTAAGCATGAAGGTAGAGAGGTGTGGGTACATTGGCTCATTATCCGTGATCCACAAAAGGGGGGAAGGGAGGCGAAATACGCATTTACTACTTGATTCCAACTGGGGAGTGGAGGAGGGAAGGGAGGCCAAATACGTGTACTGAGTCTGATTTCTCGGGGGGAGTGGAGGGAAGGAAAGGAAGGGAGGGACATGTTACGTGGGAAACAAACAAGGGTATAGGAGGGTTATAAACTGAATAAATATTATTTATACTACTGTGGGCACTACATGCAGGCACTACCAGAGGCCTATATAGCTTCGCTAACCCCCCACCCCACCCCTTCTGCTCTGCTCACTCCCTTCCCCTCTAATGAATTTCGAACTACCAGTAACCGGGAAGTTTAATTTCTGGAGAAATTCTGGAGAACCTATCAAAATTCTGTAGATTGCAGCAATAATTCGGTATTTCATGAGATTCGTCGGAATTTCAGTAGATCTCATGAAATTTCGGTAGATCTGGCAACACTGCTGATGTACACTGTGTATGCGTCTTGTACTGAATGAGTCACGATACATGAATTAGTCAGGCGCCGTATAGACATCACTAAATATTATGTTCCCAATGATTATAATCTTAATAAAATAATAGGTTAGATATAATGATGTCTATATTATAATATTACAATAACCAATAATATATTGTGCGTGTTTAGCTATATTACGTATATGACATTAAATAATAAGCCAAAAGTGCATTAGCTTATCTCACTTGTTCTTGTGCAACCCTCAAGGACCTTTTGCCAAACCTTAGTCTGCAGGCTTATTCTCCGTAGTGAAAACAGTCATAATAATCACAACGCATTAATTAAAAAAAAAAGTAAATTCTGATTTAGGAATGACTGACTAAATGTATATCTAAACGTTGTCCTAAAATGCATCACAATGAATTAGTTTACATGCATATGATTCCCTCTAGAACCACACGTATTTGTTCTGGAGATGTGACGCATTTGTCAGTATGCCATGGAATTTCCCCTAAAAATATATCCAACCAAGATTCAACATACATCATCTTATCATCGTAACTTATCACTGACACACGCACATACAAAGGACTGTAGTAGCATCATGTACTTACTGTTATTGCTGGTATTGATGAACTATTGATCCACAAGCTCCGTTAGATCTATTAACAGACAAAGATAAAACTGACCAGCTAACAGAAGCTCACCACAATAAATACCCAGCAATGTGAGGCTTGGTGTGGCGCGGCGTGAGCAGGGGTGTGTGTGAGGTGTGGCAAGATGAATTTCCGGTTATCGTTGCCCAACATATCATACTGTAAACGTATGTAATGTATACTAATGTATAGTCACTTTGTTCATGAATTGAGGTGCGGTGAGGACTAAGGATGCTAAACTCCATAGCTTCCTTAGTGAGGAGTGGAGTGAGGAATAAGGAATGAGGGACAAGCATCAAGTTTGAAATGGTAAACTATGATATTTTGGTTCACTCAGCAAAATGTCGCGTTTGGAGTTCAATTTTATGGCTACACTTTAACATATAATGCTGTACAAGTTATGTTAATGCTAATAACAATGTATCGCAAATATTAGCGTGCTATGAGATCAATGTGTAAAGGAAATATTAGAATATCGTGACGTTCGTCATCGTTCTGTTGCAGCTATTAGAGTTGTGTATTTTGTTATTTGTTTTTGTTATATAGCAAGTTAGCTATTGTTATCTCTGTAAAGATTTCAAACATTTATCTTTTCACAGATAAAGCTTACTTGTTCTTGTGAATCTTAGCCTGACCCAACCTAATCTTAACCTGTCCCACGTACCCTAGCTAAGGCGGGTTTGCACGGGGCTGTTTATCCAGCAGACTGCTTGCAGGCTTGGCTGGGTGGCAGGCTGGCTGGTTGGCTGCGTGACCTCTGCACCAAACACCAATGGTCAAGATGGAGTTCTCGGACGAGCTGCTTGCTGTAATTGGAATTTTGTTGTTTGTAGAATAAGAAAAGAAGAAATTAATGATTGTGGCCTGTCTTCCTCAATGACGGTGTAAGAAAATAGGTAAATAGATAAATTCAGTACATATTTTCCACTTTTTATAGATAAATTTCGATATCTTATTCACATTATTCATTGTACATAATAGTACAATTAATGGTTATTACACATTTTCCAGCAGTGGTGCTACTGTTTTCAATTTCATATTGATAGTTGTGCAAATCACGGCTGCATCTCGCTCCCCAGGTTGTAAGCAGCAGGCAATTGCCTCACGGAACCGCGCCCCCCATCGCCCACCTTTCATTGGCCCCCTTAATTAATTAACTTACTCTTCCAGCATGCGGGTTGCAAGTTGGCGATGTCATGCAGTCTTGCACGTCTGGCAGCGAACACGGCGTCTGCAGCAGCGACGCTGAAAGGAAACCTTTCCGGAGACACGGACACGTTCCACCAGATAGCTAATTATCAAGCTCAGGTTATCTAGAACTCCCTCACTTATGAATTATGTTCATTGCCCAGATCTCATTAAGTAAATAGTGTGACCAAACATAACATAAAGGAACGAACAATTATGCCAATAAATGACTGTAGCCATACGTAGAATGGTGCAAGAGGACTGGGGGAGAAGTGGGGGCGTGTCTGTCAGCGTAAATGCATCCTACAAGTTCCAGCCAAGGAAAGAAAGGAACATGATGACGCAATAAACCTGTTTTATTGTTCAACATTCAATGTAATGAAACTATTGTGTACATAATATATTCTTTTTTATTTTGGGTTAAATAAGTTTATAAATTACTTGACTGAATTACATAGACAGTAAAAATGAAAAAAAAAGAAAGAAAAACAATAGAAAAAACTTGAGATAAACCTCACTCAAATTCTCCTGAGAAAGAGACTGTTCAGCAGCCAGCAGCATTGATTCCTGGAAATTTTATTTCGGTACGAAGCCTAAATCCTTACAGTACCATGACGTTATCTCTATATCATGCCTGCGTGCGTGTGGGGTATATATATATATATATATATATATATATATATATATATATATATATATATATATATATATATATATATATATATATATATATATATATATATATATATATATATATATATATATATATATATATATATATATATATATATATATGCACACAGCATATGTGTGTGTGTGTGTGTGTGTGTGTGTATATGGTGAACAGGGTCGTGGCACGTGCCACATGTATTCTACCCATTTCTTTCGTTTTCCTTCATACTTTTTTTTTTTTTTTTACTGTACAATATAGATAAAAGTTATCTTGTGCTGGACATCAGGACTTCCTGCCAATTTTTCGTGTTCTTACATCTTTTTTTTTTTTTTCGGTTTACGTCCGGTTCCCCTATTATATTAGGGCTAGGACGGTGCCTCCTGACAGAGGAGTCAGGAGGACTTTCGTTTTGGCATTTGGGAACCGTTACCCCGAGTGGATGCCCTTCCTAACCTCGGACCGTGGCCAGGATTCGAACCCGTGCGCTTCTTACATCATCTTATGAAAAAGTTTTGCGGACTGCTCCTCTGATCTATCTGCATGGCTCCCCTCCTCCCGTGGTCTCGCTGCGTAAGACTTTCTTCTTCCTTTCAACCCTATTCTGTCCTCCTCCCTCACACAGTAGCTAACCAGTTCTCTCAATCATTCATCACTTTCTCTGGCACACTCTGCAACTCCCTGCCTGCTTTCTTATTTCCAAACACCTATGACCGGAACTCATCCAGAGGGCGGTTTCAAGACATTTATCCCATTCTTTTGGCTAACTCTCTCGACCCTGTTCGGGAACTGGCATCTCAATGGGCCCTTCTATTCAATCGTTTTTGTTGCCCTTTACCAGTTTTCGTTTCGTACATAACCACGCCCCCTCCTCATCTTCTAACAACACAGACCTACCATCTCTCTCTCTCTCTCTCTCTCTCTCTCTCTCTCTGTGTGTGTGTGTGTGTCCCTTTTCATTAGCCCTGTTTTGCTGAAAGGCACAGCGTTGCAGTGTTGCATCTACATATGTGTACTTGGAATCCCCAGAACACTAAAACTGAAGACAGCTGACACGACCCCGTAAGTAGAATGAAATTTAAGGAAGACCATTACATTATTACGTCAGTGTTTGGCAATATTGGTTACGTCATTGTTGCTCGTGAAGAAACAAGCTTTCTCAAGTTACGCCCACACAGTTCAGGTGAATGTAGTAGTAGTAGTAGTAGTAGTAGTAGTAGTAGTAGTAGTAGTAATAGTAGTAGTAGCAGCAGTAGTAGTGGAAGTAGCAGTAGTAGTAGTAGTGGTAGTGGAAGTAGTATTAGTATCATTAGTAGTAGTAGTAGTAGTAGTAGTAGTAGTAGTAGTATCATTAGTAGTATTAGTATTAGTATTGGTCATTAGTGGTTGACTGTTGACTGGTACGGTACATAACTGAGAAGCAAATTGTAACGTACAGAACCTACTTACTTTTTTTTATTTCCTCTTATTTTCATTTCTAATCATTATCATTATTATTTATCTATTTTTATTTTATTTGAGAGAGAGAGAGAGAGAGAGAGAGAGAGAGAGAGAGAGAGAGAGAGAGAGAGAGAGAGAGATTTTGCTTCACAGAGTTATGTTCAATAGAATGAAAACAACAACACATGACACACATAAATGTAGGAAGTGTCTCCTTAAAGACCGCTAGAATGAGACATGAATACTACAGTAAATGTTTTATAGTTATAATGCAAATAAAAATCTTATTTGAATTGGTAATGGTAGATGAATAAATGGATATAAATGAATAGAAAAGTAGAAAGGAAGACTAGTACAGGATGAACTTCCCGGATTTCCGTAGTTCGGCAAACTCCGGCATTAATTTGATTTCGCGGGAGTATTTCAAAATTCCCAAAATAATGTAAGTTTGCGGGGAAATTTAAACTTGTGTTCCTTTAGCATGTGTCCTTCTGTATCCTGCATGCATATTTGCTTGTATGGCTAACATATATCATATCATAACAATGGTACAGTTATAGTGCAAGCTGACTAAGAATATGCAGGCTGTTTTTAGGGAGCTTACTTAAAGACCACTTGTAGTCCGGAATTTTTTCGAAATCCGCAAGCCTCAGGTCCAACATTTGCCGGATTTAAGGGGTTCAACCTGTATTTTTGATGAATTCTTGTGTTTTCATCACTTCTTCATATTCCTACCACATAAAAATGAACAGATGAATATGTGGAATCATTAAAAAAAAAAAAAACCCTAACAGACATCTACATGACAAAAATCACACTTCAAGGCTTCTTCATTCACTTATTTATCTATTTTTTCCCCTCTTCATGTTACTCTCGACTGGATGATGTCGACTAGCAGAGGAGGAACAGGCAACGGAATTTCCTCCACGTCTCCATAACTGCAGAACAAGTTTGAAGTAGGAAAACACTTTGCAGATCAAAGTAGGAAAATTTTTCCTTAACGTGGTGAAACTTGACACTTTTATTATACCGAAGTTTTTGAGTGTTGGTGGGGAAGGTATAGCTAGATTGAGATGTATATATACTTTGTGAATTTCTAATATATGCAGCAATTGCTACAGACTCTAATGACAGTCATAAATTATATATATATATATATATATATATATATATATATATATATATATATATATATATATATATATATATATATATATATATATATATATATATATATATATATATATATATATATATATATATATATATATATATATATATATATATATATAGATAGATAGATAGATAGATAGATAGATAGATAGATAGATAGATAGATAGATAGATGGTTAGATAGATAGATAGAAAGATTACTCATTAATCTATTTAATAACTTGGCGTGACAGTACATAGGCTACCCTGGATAATTTAGAGCGGCATCATGTCATTAGTTTTATCAGGACTCAAATATCTAAACTGAACGTGACTTGAGAACTGGCAACACCGCAGCTCAAGGTTATGGAGGACACCAGGCAGGCGGTGCCCTGCCTGGCCTGCATCCTGGTTGGTTTCACTGCCTGTTTATAGGGAATCCCTTTCCCACTGCCAATAACACACCGAGCTCTCTCTCTCTCTCTCTCTCTCTCTCTCTCTCTCTCTCATTGGAGACTGATGGAATATTTGCAATTGCTGCATGTATTCCAATACTCATATGAAAACGCTGCACACACAGCGTCCAGACACACAGAGCTGAGCCACCACAGGGTGTTAATCCGCTGCAAAAGAGAGAAAAGGACAAGTACTGCACTGTACGAAAATACAATAGACGCCAGGACAAACTTTGAACTATAGACGGAATCACCAGTGCCATGTACAACATTGAACAACTCACACTCAGTAATATCTAAATCCATCAGGGACAGTCAATAATAGCTAATATATAAGACAGTGGTTTCCAACCCCATGGTTGCGACCCAAATTAGAGTCTTATAAAAAATATCTTATTGATTCACAGCTGTTCACATTTTTTTCTTTTTTTTATAATCAGTCTATCATGTCAAGGAGAAAGAACTGCACCACACACCAGCAGCGTTGTCTAAAAATGAAAAGATTCAAAATGATTACGTGAAAAATATAAAAAAAAGTGTAAGTAAATTACATCCAAGTAAATCCAAACCTTTATATAAATATATTGATTGACATACATTGTCATTAAACAAACACAAATAACTGTCGTTTATAGATTCAACTGTTTGTTCAGATTTTTTCTGCAGTGTATTATATAGATGTCAATCTAGAATGCCCATTTGAGGGAACTATATATAGACGTGCGGATGGAAGTCAATACAGTCTCTGTATGGAAAAAGGTTTTATTTATTTATTAAACTGCATCCAGGAAGGAGTTAAGTAAGCTAAATGAAGTCTGAGAGGCTTGTAACGCGCGCGCACACACACACACAACACACGCCCGGTAGCTCAGTGGTTAGAGCGCTGGCTTCACAAGCCAGAGGACCGGGGTTCGATTCCCCGGCCGGGTGGAGATATTTGGGTGTGTCTCCTTTCACGTGTAGCCCCTGTTCACCTAGCAGTGAGTAGGTACGGGATGTAAATCGAGGAGTTGTGACCTTGTTGTCCCGGTGTGTGGTGTGTGCCTGGTCTCAGGCCTATCCGAAGATCGGAAATAATGAGCTCTGAGCTCGTTCCGTAGGGTAACGTCTGGCTGTCTCGTCAGAGACTGCAGCAGATCAAACAGTGAAACATACACACACACACACACACACGTGTATAACTAATTTATTGAGTTTCTATTCTAGAATAGTTGATAGAGTACAAGAGAGAGAGGGATGGGTTGACTGTATTTATTTGGATTTAAAAAAAGGCGTTTGACAAAGTGCCACATGCAAGATTACTATGGAAGTTAGAGGAGAAGGGTGGCTTAAAAGGAAGCACATTGAGATGGATAGAAAATTATTTGAGGGAGGAGAGAAATAAGGACGGTAGTTAAAGATATGAAGTCCAAGTGGAGAGCAGTAGAAAGCGGAGTGCCACAGGGGTCAGTATTGGCACCAATACTTTTCCTCATTTATATTAACGACATGCCAGAAGGAGTGAACAGCTACATAAATCTGTTTGCAGATGATACGAAACTGTGCAGAGTTATAAAGCAAAAGAGGATTGTGAAATACTGCAAGAAGACCTAAATAAGATCTGGGAATGGAGTAAAAGTGGGAAATGGAATTCAATGTGAACAAAAGCCATGTCATGGAAATGGGAAAGAGTGAAAGACGACCTGTGGGAATCTATAAGATAGGAGATGGAGTAGAACTGGAGAAAGTAAAAAGGAAAAGGACTTAGGAGTGACGATGGAAGAAAACAATCAACCAGTAAGCCATATTGATAGAATTTTTAGAGAAACATATAATTTGCTAAGGAATATTGGAGTAGCATTTCACTACATGGACAAAGAAATGATGAAGAAATTGATAAGTACTATAATAAGACCCAGATTGGAATATGCAGGAGTAGTGTGGACCCCTCATGAAAAGAAACACATAAGGAAATTGGAGAGGCTACAAAAAATGGCTACAAGAATGGTTCCAGAATTTGAAGGGATGACATATGAGGAGAGACTAAAGGCTATGGATCTACCAACCCTGGAACAAAGAACGGAGAGAGGAGATCTGATACAAGTTTATAAATTGATCAACGGAATGGACCAAGTGGATAATGAGAAACTGATCCTGAGAGAAGAATATGACATTCGAAGCACAAGATCGCATAGTAAAAAGCTGAGAAAAGGAAGATGTCTGAGAGATGTTAAAAAATATAGTTTCCCGCAAAGATGTTTTGAGACGTGGAACAGTTTAAATGAAGAAGTAGTGTCTGCAACGAGTGTGCATACTTTTAAAGTAAGATTGGATAAGTGTAGATATGGAGACGGGGCCACACGAGCATAAAGCCCAGGCCCTGTAAAACTACAACTAGGTAAATACAACTAGGGAAATACACACACACACACGCCGCGTAGTGTAGTGATTAGCATGGTCGACTCACACTCGAGAGAGTCCCAGGTTCGAGTCCCGGAAAGCGGCGAGGCAAATGGGCAAGCCTCTTAATGTGTAGCCTCTGTTCACCTAACAGTAAATAGGTACGGGATGTAACTCGAGGGGTTGTGGCCTCGCTTTCCCGGTGTGTGAAGTGTGTGTTGTGGTCTCAGTCCTACCCGAAGATCGGTTTATGAGCTCTGAGCTCGCTCCGTAATGGGGAAGACTGGCTGGGTGACCAGCAGGCGACCGTGGTGAATTACACACACACACACACACACACACACACACACACACACATTATCCTTGCCCACAAATGTGGGCAAGAACAATGGTACTACACAAAGGGCGAGTATGGACAGCAGAGGACTTCTAAGTACGAGTACTTATAGTCAACAAATTTACTATGCCACTAACATCTGTTTTCTGAATTGCCCTTTCATATTCAAGTAATGACGATCTAATATCTTTACTTACAAATCCGATAATCCTAACCAGTGAAGTAGATCATTCGATCCATTTACTGTTATATATAATATATATAATGCTGATCTGGAAATTACTCAGTCTTGTTTACGCTCACGATTCTTGACTACGACTACGTATATCCTAATATTTTTTCCGTTATTAGCACTGATAACGCAACTACTACTACTCTGTTTGCTATGAATATTCGTTCCATTTTTACAAACTTCCAATCCTTTATTGACCTAATCTTGACCAATACTCGAGTAAACCTTGATGTTTTAGGATTTACAGTAACCAGTCTTGACAACGATCTTATCTCACTATATCAACTACCAGGATACAAAATGTTTAAGAAATGTAGAAATCGTAATGGTGGTGGTATAGCTGTTTATATATCCAAAGACTATAATTCTAGCTTGTTTTCTGACTTTTCATTTACTGAACCGTACATTGAATGTTTAGGTGTTGAAAGTATTATAGCAAACAAAAAGTGTTTATTCATCTGTATATATAGGCCTCCCAGTGGTAGTGTCCAAAGCTTTCTAAATAGACTAAATGATACTTTTTCTACTGCTAACGATTACAATTATGAATGCATTTATATTTTTGGTGATATTACATAGATTTACTTAAACATGATGCTCATGTCCTTGAGTTTATTAATGATATGTATTTATACTCATTTTTCCCTCTGATTACTAAAGCAACTACGTAGAATAACTAATACCTCTGCCACATTAATTGATCATATCTGGGTTACAAAATCTGAAAATAATATCAGTAATTACATATTGCAGACTGATTTAACTGCTCATTTTCCAATTGTTTCTCAATTCACTAGTAATCATTCTGTTAAACTTGAACCAACATATATCACGAAGCGTATCTTGACACAATCAGCATTAGAAAACTTCAGTAATGATCTTTCAGAATTAGAAGGAGTGACGTCATGGAATCTAACTGACCTGACATGTCAAATGATTTCTTTATTAGTAAATTCGATTATTTATTTCAGAAACGCTCTCCAGAAAGAGGAATTAAATCTAATACCAAGAATGAACGTAGTCCTTATGTCACTCCGGCCCTGAGAAACACCATTAAGGAAAGAAACAGATTAGAGCGACTGGCGCGTAAGTGGTCCTTAACGTATGGTGAAGCGCATAGGAAATATCGAAATAAATTAACATCAACATTAAGAACTGCAAGGAATAATTTTTTCAGAGATGATTTAAAGATAAATCAAGGAGATCCTAAATGTCACTGGAGATGTATTAATCTTATACTTGGTAAAAATTCTCACTCGTCAAACAAACATATTGAATTATATCCTTTTTGTTCGGATATTACTAACAAGTTCAATGATCATTCCCTGGCCTAGCCAGTACTACATCTAAAAACACACCTAACAAGGGTTACCTCCAGTACTTAAATAAGCCTCTCTTATTTTCAATGTATTTACCTCCAACAAACTATCTTGAAATATGTAATCACCTACGCTCTATCACAACAAATATTCCTGGCTATGATGACATTCCACCGAAATTATTGTCACACCAGCACTCTAACCCATGCTATAAATCTGCCACTTTAGTAAAACTAAATTGTACTGACCCGTAGGGCTAGGCCTATAATCCATGCGACGTTGCCATATCTCTCATTTCTTCAAGGAAAACGAAATAACTGTTTTTTTTTATTTATTTTAATGCACGACTTCGCTAAAAAAAAAAAAGTATAAGTGATGGACAAGACATGAAGATGCCATAGGTAAATTAAATATAGTTAAAGTGCTGGTTATAAAAGTGAAAATGAGGCTGATAATTTACCAAATATTTACTATTATGTCCTCTCGAGATACCCAGTGTAATATAATGAGTGGGGAAAAGAAACGGTGATAAGGTTGTGATGCTGTGTGGTGTATATCTTGTTTGCACTGGGACAAATCCTCTTCACTGTGCCTTCAGATATACCAGCTGCATTTGCTGTCCTCTTCCTCGCTTGATTTATTGGTAAAAGTGGTCCTTGCAAGTTTTATTTATTAGTTCTGTAGACAAACGTCTTGGTTTGGCTGTACAACACACTGACGAGGATGCGTCAGTGTATCCTTCCATAGTGGCGACCAGAGTATATACAGAGAGAGAGAGGTATTCCATCCGCTTGGCTTATTGTGGTCTCGCCCGCGCATATGAGTCACCTGAGCCTCCTTTGACCGCCTCGCTCTGGGAGCCAGCGTTAAGTCAGAATATTCTTAGAACGCCGTTTGTTGATAATACTGTGATTAAAGAACCATGAGTAGTATAGGCTCAATGTTTTTGGTTGGAAATCTGGCAGAATGGCAAACAACACCCTACTGGTCAGTACAATTTAGTTTTACTATAAAAACCGGCATGTTTTCTAGTAAACTAAAAAGTGCAAAAGTAATCCCAATACATAAAAAAAAGGAGACAGGAGTGATATTATTAGTTATCGTCTCATATGTATACTTCCAGCCTTTAGCAAGATATTTGAGAAAATTATATCTACTGGTTAAAAGACTATCTGGAGATCAACAGTATCTAAACTGATTGCCAACATGACTTTCGCGCCAGTCGCTCTTCTGAGTCCGCAATTTTGCCAATTTAGTTTTACTATAAAACCGGCATGTTTTCTAGTAAACTAAAAAGTGCAAAAGTAATCCCAAACATAAAAAAGGAGACAGGAGTGATATTATATATCGTCTCATATATATATATATATATATATAAAAGACTATATATATATATATATATATATATATATATATATATATATATATATATATATATATATATATATATATATATATATATATATATATATATATATATATATATATATATATATATATATATATATATATATATATATATATATATATATATATATATATATATATATATATATATATATATATATATATATATATATATATATATATATATATATATATATATATATATATATATATATATATATATATATATATATATATATATATATATATATATATATATATATATATATATATATATATATATATATATATATATATATATATATATATATATATATATATATATATATATAAATGTTTAGGAGAAAAATCTTATTCCGTAGGTGTTTTTATAGATTTGTCGAAGGCATATGACACGTTAAAACATGACATTTTATTTGGCAAACTTAAACATATTGGCATAAGGGGTGTATCATTGAAATTATTACAAAATTATCTCACCAACTGGACACAGGCTGTTTATTGTAATTCTAAATATTCTCTTACTAAATCCATATCAGTAGGTGTTCCACAGGGGTCTATACTAGGACCAACCTTTTTTTTATTTATATAAATGATATAATCAAATCCAGCTCAAAAGTTATATTCACTCTGTAAACAGACGACATAAACTTGCTTATGAAAGACAAGGACATACACAATCTACACCTCAGAACTACATTTAATAAATCAATGGATAAAACGTAACAAACTAACACTCAATATAAGTAAAACTAACTATATTTTTTTCCAAAATCTGTCAGTAAAAAATCAGATCCAACCAATACTTCTTGAAGGTCAAACTCCGCAATGTGTCACTCAAATAAAAGTTTTAGGTGCATTTATTGATGATAACCTTAATTGGAATATTCGTATTGATAATGTATGCACGAAACGGTCTAGGATGTGTGAGATATTGTACAAGACGCGGAATCAACTCACAAATGAAGCCCTACTCAGTATTTACTATGCACTCTGTTACTCTTATTTCATATATTGTGTCTCAGTTTGGGCCTGCACTTGGCCCTCTTTCATAAATAGATTAAAGAAAATTAAAAAAAAAAAATTTTATGGGTAAATTCGACTCAACTTCTACAGTTTTTTTCTAATCATAAACTATTGAATTTCTTCGATAAGTGTTTTGTCCTTTTCTCCATCTTCAAATTCATTAAAAGATTTCCAAATAACAACCAATTTAAATATGTAGATTCACCGTATGCAACAAGAGGTGGGAACTTAAATTTGGAGTGCCCGCAATTCCGCACACAGTTATTCAAGCACAGCATATTTTACTTTGGTCCACAGTTATGGAATTTCTTGCCTGCTAATATGAAAGATATTACTAGTATCAGCTACTTTCAATTTAAAAGAAAAACCAAAGAACACTTCCTTACGTGTTTATATCTAGCAGCTTGCAGTCCATCATTATTGTATTGTATGATAAGTTTACCTTAATGAAGTATATAAATCATTCAGGAAGTATACATATGCGTATGTATGTACCCGCCATAGGATAGGTTAGGTACATTTCTCTAGTTACGTCGCGAGGACGCGACGGGTAGGTGACCGAGCGATGTACCCGCCATAGGATAGGACAAGTACATTTTATATAAGTGTATTAATCATTATAGAAATCTGATACAATCTTTCGTAATGTGGTGCAACGTGTGTGAATGCTGACCTCGCATTTTCCTTAAACAAGAATTGCAGGTGCTTCTCTATTTCATAAAACTAACTAGTAATTTGTTGCATTCATGATTGACTTAGATAAATAAACAAATTAATATAATCTCCATAGGTAGGATGCATTTTATATAGGTATCACTACCAGTGAGAAATAAGATAGCCGGCGACTGGGAAGTGCGGGGTGTGTCAAATGTGTGTGCGTCTAACCTGTGTGCTGTCGGGATTTAAGTGACTCTGTGAACTCGTGACATTACGAACACTTACCCGAGTTATAAGCAGGTTTTGTCGGGAATTTTGGGCTAAAGGATACTCTGTGAACTCGTGACATTACGAACACTTACCCGAGTTTTAAGCAGGTTTTCCGTATGTACTTTTTTTTTTTTTTTATACCATGTGGGCTTTTCACGGGAATTTATGGGCTAAAGGGGATACTTATTAAAGGCACCTCCTATTTCAAAGCCCACCCGCTAGGAAACCGTTGCCCCGAGTGAGGAAGCCCAACCTACACTCAGACCGTAGACAGGATTCGAACCCGTGCGCTTGGAGACCCCTCGGATCCCAAAGCACGCACGGATCCACTGTACCACGGCGGCCCCACTGTACCACGGCGGCCACACTTGTACGTGTGTGTGGACAGCACTTGTAAATTAGTACATAATATGCAAACTTTTATATACTGAGTTTTCCTTGTACACCTGGGTTGTTTAAAAACACTAAAACCACCAGTGAAACCGCTCGGCTGGACAATAAATAAAAATAATTAACTTAATAACTTTATGTAGGCCTACAGAATCTACAGTTGGCCTGCTAATCAAATAAAGTTAAGCTTCATACAACAAAAACACTTTAACATGTACGCACAAGTATTTGTATAGATAATGTGTTTAGAAATAGATAAATTCTTATGTATGTATAGTGTGCATGTGATTGGGTGGAATATGAACTTATTCTTGTATTTTTATTAATATTTTGCCAAGTGAAGTCTTCCAAAAGGGTCACTACATAGTTTAGTAGCTACATCTATCAGGGAGCCTTGGACCGATAGACCATACCAATGAACACATCTATTAAACCAATATATATGTATATGCAATGAAATGGCAATTTACTTTACTTTACACACACACACACACACACACACACACACACACACACACACACACACACACACACACACACACACACACACACACACACACACACACACACACACACACACACACACACACACACACCATTATTGCAGCCATCGTCAGGTGACCACGGAGCATCTACGTGGAACACACACATGACTCCTTTGCGGCAAGAGTCTACTTTAAACACTAATTGTGAATAATTGATGTCTCTTATGGGTACATTCTATAATACACAAGCCAACACCGTCACTATCCAAATGAATAACAGCGTCACAGGTAAACATACATTGCAAGTAACTGACTAAGATTTAAGAAAGAAAAGAACTTCAACGAGACAAGAACAACAACCTTTGTCGTGGTGCCGCTCGCCACAGTGACGTGTGCCAAACAGTGCAGCAGTGCAGTGTGGCAGCAGCAGTTTCCTTAAGACTCAGCTCGAGACTCTGCCATGCAAGTCTTCCTCTGACCAAAGCAATAAGCAGAAAATTTTCCATGGCTGAGGGAAAAATACACAGGCACTGACATTAGGCAGATTGTGTCACTCCAGTGCCATACACGTACCAGACAAAGAGGCGCCTCTTCCCTTCAGGCCTGTCAACGCCATCCTTGAGGTTCACTGTCTGTTGCTTCATCCAGGAACAGACATTTCTCAACGCAATCCACCGCCTCCTTTTGCAGTGTACAGTGCAGTGCCACCTTCTCAACTAACGGCGCCCACACATTATCAGCGGGCTTCTCTATCTTAGCTCCTGCCGTAAAACGCACTAGTGAGGTCCAACAACCCCATTAGTGACATCGACAGGCCTTCACCATTCAGTGGGTCACCCATCCAATCAGTGGTGGCTAGTCTGTTCACAATCACTGGAGACCACAGCCATGTGTGGTTCACTACAGCTTTCCTAACTTAAGAGTTCTGCAAAACCATCACAGGGGCTTAGTAAGAAGTAATTCCATGAACCTATCAGAGGGGCTTCAATAAATTTTTCCTTACTGAAGAGGTTATGCCAGCACCTTCCATAGAGTTCAGTGTAACTGTCTTTCACATCCCCATCAGAGATTCACTACAGCTCTTCCCTATGAGAGGGCTCTGCCAAGTCCCATCAATGTGGTTCTTACTTGTCCCTACTGAAGGGGTTCTTCCTGTAATATCACTAGTGGAAAGGTCCAGTATACCTCCTACTGAAGGGGCTCTGCAGCCCATCAGAAGGACGCATACATCCGTCCCCAAAGAATGGGATGAGTCAGCCCGTCGAAGGGGTTTCATACAGCTTTTCTTGTCTGAGGAGTCTGACGCATCTCCATCCACTGGAGGAGTTCCACGTGCTCCACCAGAGGAGTCTGACGCATCTCGATCCACTGGAGGGGTTCCACCTGCCACACACAGGAGTCTCACGCGTCTCCATCCACTGGAGGGACCCCACCTGCCCCACTAGAGGAGTCTGACTCGTCTTTCTCAACTGGAGGGGCCCCACCTGCCCCACCAGAGGAGTCTGACTAGTCTTTCTCCACTGGAGGGACTCCACCTGCCCCACCAAAGAAGTCTGACTCGTCTTTCTCCACTGGAGGGGTTCCACCTGCCCCACACAGGAGTCTAACGCGTCTCCATCCACTGGAGGGACTCCACCTGCCCTACCAGCGGAATCTGACTCATCTCTCTCCACTGGAGGGGCTCCACCTGCCCCACCAGCGGAGTCTGACTCATCTCTCTCCACTGGAGGGGCTCCACCTGCCCCACCCAGCGGATCTCTCTCCACTGAGTCTGAGTCTCTCTCCACTGGAGGGGCTCCACCTGCCCCACCAGAGGGTCTGAATCGTCTCTCTCCACTGGAGGGGCTCCACCTGTCCCAACAGAGGAGTCTGACGCGTCTTTCTCCACTGGAGGGGCTCCACCTGCCCCACCAGCGGAGTCTGACTCATCTCTCTCCACTGGAGGGGCTCCACCTGTCCCAACAGAAAAGTCTGACGCATCTCCATCCACTGAAGGGGTTCTCCCTGCCCCATCAGAGGAATCTGACGCGTCACCATCCACTGGAGGGACTCCACCTGACCCATCAGAGGAGTCTGATTCGTCTCTCTCCACTGGAGGGGCCCCACCTGCCTCACCAGCGGAGTCTGACTCGTCTCTCTCCACTGGAGGGACTCCACCTGCCCCACCAGAGGAGTCTGACTCGTCTCTCTCCACTGACTGAAGGGGCCCCACCTGCCCCACCAGAAGGGTCTGAGTCGTCTCTCTCCACTGAAGGGGCCCCACCTGCCCCACCAGAGGAGTCTGACTCGTCTCTCTCCACTGGAGGGACTCCACCTGCCCTACCAGCGGAGTCTGACTCATCTCTCTCCACTGGAGGGGCTCCACCTGCCCCACCAGCGGAGTCTGACTCGTCTCTCTCCACTGGAGGGACTCCACCTGGCCCACCAGCGGAGTCTGACTCGTCTCTCTCCACTGGAGGGACTCCACCTGCCCCACCAGAGAAGTTTGACTCGTCTCTCTCCACTGGAGGGACTCCACCTGCCCCACCAGAGAAGTTTGACTCGTCTCTCTCCACTGGAGGGACTCCACCTGCCCCACCAGAGAAGTTTGATTCGTCTCTCTCCACTGAAGGGACTCCACCTACCCCACCAGAGAAGTTTGACTCGTCTCTCTCCACTGGAGGGGCTCCACCTGCCCCACCAGAGAAGTTTGACTCTCTCTCTCCACTGGAGGGGCTCCACCTGCCCCACCAGAGAAGTTTGACTCGTCTCTCTCCACTGGAGGGGCTCCACCTGCCCCACCAGAGAAGTCTGACTCGTCTCTCTCCACTGGAGGGACTCCACCTGCCTCACCAGAGAAGTTTAACTCGTCTCTCTCCACTGGAGGGGCTCCACCTGCCCCACCAGAGAAGTTTGACTCGTCTCTCTCCACTGGAGGGGCTCCATCTGCCCCAACAGAGGGGTCTGAGTCGTCTCTCTCCACTGGAGGGACTCCACCTGCCCCACCAGAGAAGTTTGACTCGTCTCTCTCCACTGGAGGGGCTCCACCTGCCCCACCAGAGGGGTCTGAGTCGTCTCTCTCCACTGGGGGGACTCCACCTGCCCCACCAGTGAAGTTTGACTCGTCTCTCTCCACTGGAGGGGCTCCACCTGCCCCACCAGAGGAGTTTGACTCGTCTCTCTCCACTGGAGGGACTCCACCTGCCCCACCAGTGAAGTTTGACTCGTCTCTCTCCACTGGAGGGATTCCGCCTGCCCCACCAGTGAAGTTTGACTCGTCTCTCTCCACTGGAGGGGCTCCACCTGCCCCACCAGTGAAGTTTGACTCGTCTTTCTCCACTGGAGGGGCTCCTCTAGCTCCATGAGAGGAGAGATACGTCTCTCGGTAGCGTCCACCACTTCCTTCACAGGGTGTCTGCATCCACCCTCATTAGTGATGGTCATCACATTAGCTTCCCTTGGAAAGGGATTGTTCGCTTCACTCTGTTTAGGAGAGTTGTGCCCTGCACAGGGAGGCTATATCCCTTCTCCACCTGCAAGGATCATGCATCAGTGTCGCACTGCTTCACTTGTGAGAGCCGACCATGAGAAGTACTTCCATCTTTTGCTTCCCGGTCTGTAGCTCTCAGACTGTTCCATATCCACAAGCAGAAGCAGTGTCCCTTGTGGTGGTGGGCTCTCCTTGGCCTTGCTCTGCGTGCACGGCGTGCCCGCCTTTTGGCCGCGCGCAAAGGCTCCGGCTCTGCCCCCCGGCGCCGAGGTCCAGCTCGACCCGGGTTAAGGCGATACGCGTCGCCTGACTGCCGAGCTCCACTGTGCCATGCAGGAAAAATTTTCCTTACACTTACACTTTTTAAACCTTTTGGGAATTTTTAATCCAATTTCTCATTCACTTGGCGAGTGTGTGAGGGAATGGAAGTAAAGAGCTGTCGGCGAGGAAAGGAAGAGTGAAGGAAACAAAGGGCCTGTAAATGCGCACACATCCAATGTTCTAATGGTCAAATGTATCTCAAGTTTTCTTTACTATTTCGAGTTTTCTGCCTTTAAATTGTAAGGTGATACTATGCATAGGCGAATGGACTGCTACGGGCGAGTGTGGCCACCTGACCCTCCACAGCAGGGTAAGACCAAATGAGCTCCCAGATAGAAACACTGAGGCACAATTGACTACTGGTGCTATAAAACAAGAACATCACACACACACACACACACACACACACACACACACACACACACACACACACACGGCAGGGATAGGTTTGGAATAACAATCTGAGTTTTATTTCAATTTTTATTCATTTATTTATACATTTATTATCAATATTATAATTTTCTTTTCTCTTTGGCTAGTTTCCATACTGCAGTGGAAAAATAGACGCTTTTCACCTCCTGGAAATGTTTTAATTAACGTGGCTAGACACAACGTGGGCCGGAAGTTGGATCAGCCAGGAGATATTCTGAAACACTTTCTTTTTTGCCAAATCTCCACTACCTTCCAAAGACTCTAGTTGAAGTGACATGATTTTTAATGGTGTTTTTATTGGTCTTATGACAGATTAAAACGATTTCCGCGCTGTTAGCAGGAGAAACGCTCATCATAACTTGACTAATCATCTTTATGGTCTTAGAAAATAGCTGTGGTGAAAGAGCAATAAATAAAAAGCCAACTATGTGGGCAGTGGGTGAGATTCTACCATACTTTAAACACTTCTAAATTGTTCTTGACACACTGAGAATATTCATTACTGTATAGTTACCCGACTCACACTTCATACTTTTTTTTTTTTATCTCACCTGCAACATTTTCATTGTACAGATGTTTGTCGGGTTCCTGAAGATGCGTCGACGTGTTATCAACTTATCATCCACGCAAGCATCCCCAACCCAGCTAGTGTACCACAAGACAACAGGCACTAAGCAGGACGGGAGCGAGTGGCTGCATGCACTATTGAACGGGACGGCATTACGTTCTTCCCACAGTTGTATGACTACACTGAAGCAAGCCCAGAATAAAGTATTGAGTGACCATGATGTAAGTTTTGTGGTTTGCACATTACACTTTTATCTTCACGTGTCTCATTTTAAAAGGTTTTGTACTTTCTTGTTATTTTTTTCAGGACTTATTAATGTTGACGCCATTTCAATGTTGTTCCATCTCTTGTTCCAGGATTCAGTACTACTGACGCCAAAGAAGTGAGGGAAGTGTTTGGAGTGAGCGTGCAAGACGTACAACAGACACCAGACTGCTACTGCCGGTGTAGCCAAAGGAACAAGAGGAGACAGAGGAAGAGGAAAAAGAGGAAAAACAAGATGGTGATTCTTGGAAACGTACCAGTGAAGTTCTGAAGGTTGGCCGCAAATCTTCATCACTGGTGTAGTGTATTTCATTGGCCATTTGTAGATTGGGTGGATAAATTTGTAGATTCTGTAGACAGTTGTAGATGTGAAGTGGATAAGGTTTTTTGCAATGCCTTATCTACACCAGCAGAAAACAGTGATATGTAGAAGTTGTGCATAGCATTGTGATAGGAATATGCAATGTACATATGTATATAGTATTTAAAATAGGAGTGTGTAGACCAAGAGAGGAAAGTAACCTCTTTTAGAGATTTTGGTGAATTTTTTTTTCCAGTAGTGTTAGACATACACAGAGCTGCCAGATGCAGGGAAATTTCTCTGTTTTAGGGAAATTTAGGTCTCAACAGGGAAACAGGGAAGAAAATTCAAAATGTTCCAAAATCTAGGGAAATTTTGACCAACGGACTCACACCCTTCATCCGCAGTCCCCACCCTTGTCCTCCTCCCATCCTCTTCACCCGTCATCCGTACAATAATTATTTGTATTAATTTTTATCAATTATTTATTGTTTCCATTCCCTCTCAATTGAATTTCAATCCACTTCTGAGGTCTCTCTCGATCACTATATCCTTCCTCTACCGTTCACTCTTCCTTCCCTCATCCCCAAACAGCGTCATGACTTGTACGAGACCCGTACACCGTCCCTTCCCTTTCCTCCCTCGCCCTTGCTAGCTAGCTGAACCTGTATTCTACGAGACCGATAGAGACCCGTATTCACCCAGTGTCATGACACGTATGAGATCCGTATATCGTCCCTCCCCTTCCTTCCCTCGCCCCTGCTTGATAGCTGAACGTGTATTTCTACGAGACAGAGACGCGTATTCACCCTGTCCGCTTCCTACGAGTCCAGTATTACGAATCTGCCTCCCTCAGTCTTTCATACACTGTCGCTCAGCTCAGTTAGGTCTGGAAGTCTCTGAAGGATTCTATTACTGGAAAGATTTATGCATTGCACACTAGAGTCTCTGCTGTCTTGCATACCATTCTTGAGTTGTACATGAAGCCAAGTGTCTTAGAATCAACACCATTATCAGCTGTCAGGGTAAAAGACCCAAACAATTTCGTTAAATTGGAAGAGCTATATCTTGGAGGACGAATAACTGCATCCCTTCAGAAATACCAAAACCTTGACAAGCAGCAACTGGACACGTTCTAGTTGAGATGTCTGGACTTTTACATAGAAGGAGCCTCTCAAATTTTGCAAAGGTTTAATCTCAGTGATTCTGTATTTACAAATCTCAAGGCTCTAGATCCACAAAGTGTACTGATGAAGACAATTCCCTCTGTTGCCCCCCTAGCTGCTCAGTTTCCTAACTTGGTGTCTGAAAATGACTTATATGAGATAGACGGTGAATGGCGTTTACTGAAAAACACTGAACTGAATGTAGAACCTGATATTAATGTATACAAGTTCTGGCAAAAGGTTGGAGACTTGAAAAAAGGTGATGATTCCCCATTATTTTCACTACTAGGAAATTTCATGAAAAAACTGTTGTGTCTTCCTCACTCAAGTGCAAGTGTTGAAAGGGTGTTTTCTCAAGTGAATTAATGAAGACCAAAGTTCGTAATTCATTGAACACAGAATCGCTAAATGGAATGCTTCATGCAAGGAAAATTTTTGAAAATTCATCAGCTCACAGTTTCAAAGTTACACCGGGGCACTTGGAACTTATGACAGCTGACATCTACAAAACTTCAGATCTACAGGAATAGCAATCATTCTAGGTAGGTAACAATGAAGATTAACTATGTTTACATTATAGTACTCATTATATATTCGTGTGTGTGTGTGTGTGTGTGTGTGTGTGTGTGTGTGTGTGTGTGTGTGTGTGTGTGTGTGTATATATATATATATATATATATATATATATATATATATATATATATATATATATATATATATATATATATATACACACACGAATGTGTGTATGTACGTATGTAAGAAGTAAAAAATTACGACAGGGAAATGCTGCGCTAAATAGGGAAATATTTTTAGGCAAAACAGGGAACTTTTGGCAACTTGATCTGGCACACTGGACATACATATCACACTGACCACGGAAGGAGGTGGACGTGTGTGGTTCTCTCCGCTCTTCCTCTCTGTGAGCATACACGGCGGTCCTGCCTTGTTTTCTATTGGTGCTTTTATTAACTTTACTTGATTTTAATATGTTCATTGCCAAACTTTTATTTGCTTTTAAATCTTATGTTTCACTCATTTCTTGATGATGTGTAATTGGTAAGTGCTAAGTGGTAGTTTATTTTGGTGTTGGATTGTCGCTGTGTTCCTGGTCTAGCGGGTTGGTGGCTTGGTGCCTCACTTACATACCTTGCCCCAGTGCTATTATTTATCTGTTTCTCGGATATTTTATTCATTACTGTCATCTCTGTGTTGCCGAGATCACTAATTGTGCTGTGTGCCGGCAGGGCAAGAGCGATGTTGACGATCGTCAACCGTCATTACCTTGTTGCCAGGCTTGTTTTAACAAGCATGCTCCAACCTCAAATTGTGTAGCCCATCACTGTGCGTGTGTGAATGGTGCTCCTATTATTATTAATGAATTGCTATGTTACTTATCTAATAAGCTACGTGATAATATGTCTGTTTCTTCTCTTGTTGATTACTTGGTGCAGTGGGACGGCATCTCTAACAATGATCTAACCACTGCTGCTGCTGTAATACTGAACTTGATTCCTACATATGAAGCTTCATTGGAAGAAACAAATGAAAATTTTCCTGGGCGTCGTGAGTTGGTACTTAAGATTGTTAGCGCTCTACAAAGTCAGGAGTTTGAACAACTAGTTATCAAACCTGTGTTCGTTGCTGTTTCGCTTGATAAGCTTCCTCCTGCTCCGTTAGCGGCTGCTATCCCCTCGTCGGATGTCTCAACGGTAATGCAGATTATTGACGATTTAAGAGCAGATGTTTATAATAAGATTAATAACATCCGCGTCCAGACTGTCACACATCAGCAACTTGATACTAAACTGCATATTCTGAGTTCGACAGTAGCTCAAGTTTGCCATCAGCCACCAACTACAACAACTTCTCAGTCTCACATTATTAATAAGCCTACTTTATCTCAGCAGATTTCAGACACTTATGGGTTCAACACCGAGCGTCAGTGTCACATCTCTCCTACTAAAACTAATATTCGTTAGAGAAGAGAATGTTACTCAGTCTCCAGTCCCGGTCGCCTCTATAAACTCTAGGCCTACTCCGATTATAGAGGCTGATGGTAATGAGAGTGAGAATGGTGACACAAATGTTACATGGGCCACTGTGGCCAAGCGCAGGCGACAGGTGGTGAATGGGACCGGCACGGCGGAAACTGCTCAGCAACATGTTGGACGATTGAAAGTTGTACAATCCACAATAAAGATATTTGTGAGTAGGCTTGATCCTGCCACTACAGAAACGGAACTGACTGCATATGTTAGAGATGTTGTTGATGTTATACCCACTAGCTGTACGAAACTTAAATCTAAATATGACACATACTCATCTTTTCTCCTTGTTGTGCCAATGGATGAAAAAGATAAGATACTAGATGGATCAAAATGGATGGTTGGTAGACTTATTAAACCATTTGTAAATAAATCTAAGAAACAGACTCAGAATATCCAGTCTTTATAGAATGCCCATTAGTCCCCTCTTGTTTGGGCAAACGTTTAAAAATTAGTTTTATTAATGCACAATCTGTTCGTTATAATAAGCATACTATTTTATTTGATTATATTTTAGAAAATGATTTTGATATGTTTTGTTTAGCTGAGACCTGGCTTCTGGACACCGATACTCAGGAAGCTGTTGATCTTACTCCTGCAGGTTATGCTATTGTTAGGAAAGATCGGAAGAAACAACACCGTGGAGGTGGCCTGGCTGTTGTACTCCGTTCTACCATTTGTCATAGAATTTGTAGAGTTCCTACGCTTAGTTCCTTTGAGGTTTTACTTTTAAAAATAACCATTTTTAACACTACTCTTTCTCTTTTAGTCATTTACAGACCACAGCGTCCTGAACCTCTGTCTCAGTTTTTATCTGACTTTGAAGAGCTTTGTGAGATTCTTTTGGATGTGAATAATCCCATCCTTATGTTAGGTGATTTTGATATTCATGTAGACAAACCGGAAGCTGGCGGTGCTTCCAGGTTTGCTGACATTCTTTCCTCTTATCCTTTTTAGCAACATGTAAACTTTCCTACTCATACATTAGGCCATTCTCTAGACCTTGTGATTTCTCGCTCCAAGGAGTTAACAGAAGTTTATTCTGTTCTACCCGGTGAATATTTAACTGATCATTGTGCCGTGCATTGCTCATTGTCTGTAAACAAGCCCTCTACACCTCGACGGACTATTACTATGAGACGACTTGTTGATATAAATATTGAACAGTTTCGTAAAGATATTGCTACATCTCTTGGACAGCCTGTTCCGAACCATTCCACTGTTGAGAGTATGGTTTCTCAGTATAATCATGTGTTGGGTAGACTATTAGACGAGCACGCTCCTCAGTATACTCGTAGTGTCTACATTAGACCTGATTCCCAGTGGTATAATCAAGACGTTATCTTAGCGAAACGTGAGAAGCGAAAATGTGAGCGGCAGTGACTGAAGAGCAGGCGTCCTGACCATTTATATGAATTTAAACGTAACCGAAACATGTTTAATAGAAAGATTAAGATGGCTAAAACTACTTATTACCGAGAAAAAATAACAGCTTGTCATCGTGATACCTCTGAGTTATTCAAGGTTTATAATACCATTACTGGACATAGAAAACCACATTTGTATCCTGAATGCAACAGTGATCAACAGCTTGCCGATGATTTTGTTAACTTCTTCCATCAAAAAGTTCATAATATTAGAGAACAACTGGACGAATTTCCCTCCACCTTATTCACTGAGACTCAGTTGTCGTACCTCTATGACTGAATTCAATCCTGTTTCTGAACAAACAGTCCGAAGAATTATTATGTCACTTCCCAACAAGTCATCCTCTTTAGACCCTATTCCTACCTCTCTGTTTAAACAGTGTGTTAATGAGCTACTTTCTTATATATGCACTTATATTAATATGTCTTTGTCTACTGGCCACCTCTGTGTCTCTCTTAAAACTGCTATAATTACCCCAATACTTAAAAAAACGTCTCTTGATCCTGTATTTGCCAATTACCGTCCTATCTCTAATTTGCCGACTTTGAATAAAATATTGGAGAAGGTGGTCTCACAACAACTATCTACATACATATACACAAACAACCTTGCTGACCCTCGCCAGTCTGCTTATCGTCCCAATCATTCTACTGAGCTTGCTCTTTGTCGCCTTCTCAATGATGCTCTAGTGGAGGCAGACAGAGATAATGTTACAGCTCTCCTTCTTGATCTCTCTGCTGCATTTGACACTGTCGACCACGACATTTTACTCAAACGGCTTGAGAATATATTTGGAATACATGGTGTGCCTCTCAAGTGGTTTGGAAACTATATAAAGGGGCGTGTTCAACAGGTTTCCATTGATGATTCAAAGTCTTCCGCGATTCCTCTTCTTTACGGCCCCCAAATGGGAACCGCCTTGTCGTGGTGGGAGGGCTTGCGTGCCCCTGTGACCTGGCGAGCTAGGCTAGAGGGGGCTTAGTCTCCTGCTCTGCCCTTTCGAGGGGGAGAGGGCTACCCATGCTAGTAAGATCGCCAGTGAGGGGCCAGACTAAATGGTTCCTACGTAGGCTGCCAGTGGACCAGCGGAGCCACCCGCTGGAGGGATCGCCCAATAGGGGCTGTCCTGTGCTGGATGGTTGGGTGTCCAGGCTGGGATGCTTTGGGAGGGGGGTCTCAGCTCTGTCGTGGACAAACATTCGTATCATGTGGGGCCTTTTTTTAAAACGACTGGTCCGCATGGGGACGAGGTACCCCGTCCACGGCAGCCAGCGCTTCCTCCCATTGTAGTCCCAGTAGGTGGTTTCCCTTGCCCCTGGAGCCAATTTTTTGTGTAGCTGTTTTTATGGGAAAACACAAAAAACATTCAGGTTCTCGTGAGGTGGCTGACCTGGCCCACGAGACGTCATCTTCAGGTCTGAGTAAGGAGGAGGATTCCCCTCCACAAGGGCCTCCCACAGCAGTCTCCTGTTCTGGAAGTTCTTTTGAGGGATGCATTTCTGCTGCATATGATTCTCTTGTAATGGTAAATGTTAATCCATCATTTTCCTATCATGCCTTGCACTCACTTCTCAAGGCGTATGGTACGGTTGTTCGCATTCGACTGGTTTATGATAAGGACTTTCCTTCTAACCGCTGCTATGTAACGTTTATGTCATGTGATGAAGCTCGTTTAGCTTATGAACATGTAGCATCTCTGCCCTCGCCGGCCATGGCTTTAAAACTGAATTTCTCCAGTCACGTAATATTTCAGACAGTGACATGGATTACATCCCAAATGTTTTTGAAAACTATTTAGAGAATTCAGTTCCAGCAGTCCGCCAGATCCCACCTCCACGTTGGTTTGTGGCGTACTATAGAAATGGGCGTGGAATTTCATCCATGCCTCCCGGTACCTGTCCAAAGAAATCGGCACGATTCCTGAGGGGAATCTGAAAAAGTATGGGAAGGGGGTGCTTGTGCGAGCAAAAGATCTTACGCAAGCTAGGATGTTGCAACATCTCCCATGCCCTTCTGACAGCATGTTTGAGACTGTTAAGGCTCATCCCACCTTTAACTATAGCAAAGGTTGTGTTTATAGCCAAGACCTCTATGAATTCCCAGAAGAGGAAATACTAGCAATGTGCCCTAGCTCAGTACAAAAGGTGACTAAGATGAGGAACTCCTCCAACATGGTCCTTCTCACTTTTTGGGTCCACCCTTCCTGACCGTGTTAATATCGGTCCTATCAACCTTAGGGTGAGGCACTTTGTTTCTCGCCCTCTTCAGTGCTTCTCATGCTATGGGTACGGTCACGGGAAAAGCTCGTGTAAGGAAGCTTCCCGATGTGGTAATTGCTCTGCACTCGACTCGCATTCAGAGGAGCATTGCAATGGTGCAGCTTATTGTTTTCATTGTCGTGATGCTCACCAGGTACGTTCCAGGCAATGCCCCAGGTATCGCCTGGAGCAGGACATTCTACAGCTTGCCAATAGTCAGTTTATCAGCCTCGGTAGCGCCCGCCGTGAACTCCTGTACCGCCAGAAGGATGGTACTGGTGCGACATCCTATGCTTCATTGGCCGCTCGCTCTTCGGCTGAGTCTGCCGGTCCGAAGACAACTCCTCCTGCTACCTCTCGCTCTGTTGGGGCGGGTGGTACTGTTTATCTGGCTAACAGGTTTGCCATTTTGGCTGATGACTCGGTTGAGTCATCTCTTAGAAGTGACGAGAAAATACGGACTTGAACAAAGTTACCCATGTAGTAGATGTCCATTTGCCACCTGTATCTCCTAAGCCTTTCAAGGGTCTAACTAAGCGGCACCGCGGCTCTGCGGAGTCGTTAGATTTAGCTCAGCATAAGCAGTCTAAGTTTTCTCCCGGTGCTTATAATCGTGAGTCCTCCAGGGACCGCTCTGCTAGGGTAGCTCCAGTAGTTTCTGTCCAGCCTTCTGTGACGCCCTCCGTCTCAGATCGGGCTTCTTATGATGAGGACGGTCTGAGCATGGAGACGTCCGATGATATTGTCATAGCCGTCCCTCGTGGACCAACTGTATCGGAAAGTGCAGTCCTGCCTGATCCTCGTCCTCCGAGGACCAGTAAAAGTGATGATAGTTCGCATCACCCACCGATAAGCCGAAAGGCTGAGGTCCAACGACCCGGCACACCTCAATTCCCGGTGTCTTCTCGTCGTTTGATTATTTCTAGTCAGGTCAGTCACGGGCAGCCTCAAAAGGCTCGCTCGTCCACTGCACCCAAATAGTCGTCTTCAAGCTTCTACAATGGAACTGTAGAGGCCTTCGCGCCTCGTGGGGGGAACTCCGAGCTTTGCTGTCGGAGTTCTCTCCAGCCTGTGTAGCTCTACAAGAGACTATGATAGGTGATAGTACTTATTCTAGTCCTCCTGGCTATCGTGGTTTTTAACACTCCTTTCCCTGACCAGGGCCACCACGGTGGCACAGCTATTCTAGTCCGTCAGGATATACCTGTTATCCCGGTACAACTTAACTCTCCCTTCAGGTGGTTGCTGTTAAGGTCTTTATGGGACGACTGTACACCATCTGCAGTTTATATCTACCTCCTCGGCTTCCTGTCTCCAGGGGTGAGCTTGACGGCCTGGTGCGTCAGCTGACTCCGCCTTTTCTTTTGTTGGGAGATTTTAACGGCCGTCACCCATTGTGGGATGAAGGTGCTAGTAATCCTCGTGGGGTTTTAATCGGTTCTTTTATTGAGGATGAGGGATTGGAGATTTTAAATTCTGGGGATGTTACACATTTCCACACTCCTACTGGGACTTTTACAGCTATCGATCTTTCTCTTTGTACATCTAATTCTTTCCTTGATTTTAATTGGCGAGTCCTACCGGATTTACACGGTAGTGACCACTTTCCGATTTTATTGCAATCTGTGAAATCTGAGCCACAGTCCCGGCCACCACGCTGGGTTTTAGACAAGGCAGATTGGCGTCGATTCACAGACCTTAGCTCTTTTATTCGTCCGCTGGCTGACTTTTCTACTTGTGCTGAGGCTGTTGATTATTTTACTGATTTTTTATTTCTTTAGCCCTTCAGACAATCCCTAGGACGTCAGGTCGCTTTACTAAGCGTCCCGTTCCTTGGTGGAACGCAGCATGCACTGCAGCGGTTAAAGAGAAACGGTCAGCTTTCTCTCGTCTCCGGCGACATCGTGGGGACCCACAGTGCCTGGAAGCTTTTCGGCGATGCCGAGCTCGGGCCCGCCGCATTTTGAAAGAGGCACAAAGAGCCTCGTGGAAAGCCTATATCTCTTCCATAAACGTCCGCACCCTCTTACGGATGTCTTCAACAAAGTCCGCCGAATTGCTGGGAAGTATTCTGCTCCTTCCCCACCAATTTTGTTGTCTGCTGGGCGAACGGTGGCAGACCCTAGGAATGTCGCTGACCTCTTCGCGGAGCACTTTGCCAGTGTTTCCCAGAGGCATCCTGCAGCTCCGGGCGCACGTCACCGCCAGAGAATGGAATCTCTCGGCATAAACTTTTCTTCCGCTGGAGGAGTCTTATAATGTCCCTTTCTCTGCTTCCGAGTTGCGGACCGCTTTGTCCCAGTGTCACGACTCTTCTCCTGGGCCAGATGATATACCTTATGCCTTCTTGCGCCACATGTCTGACACTGCTTTTAACTTTCTTTTAAATCTTTATAATATGATTTGGCATACCGGTGACTTTCCATCTTCTTGGGCTGTGGCAGTGGTTCTCCCATTTCCGAAGCCTGGGAAAGATAATCTCCAGGCTACGAACTACCGTCCTATATCTTTAACGTCCTGTATTTGCAAAGTGTTAGAAAAGATGGTAAATATAAGACTCATGTGGTATTTGGAGAGGGGAAGTACTTGTCACCGGTACAGTACGGCTTCCGAAAGATGAGGTCTACTACTGATGCTCTTTTATCCCTAGAGTCTTCCATTTGTGAGGCCTTCGCTAATCACCACCATCAAGTAACAGTCTTTTTTGACCTGGAGAAGGCCTACGACACGGCTTGGTGTCATGGCATTTTACAGTCTTTGTTTAATTTTGGCCTTCGGGGCCACCTTCCTATTTTTATCCAGCAGTTTTTATCCAGCCGTTTTTTACGGGTTCGAGTTGGGAGTGTTCTCTCCGATGCTACAGCTTTAAATGACGGTGTCCCACAGGGAAGTATTCTTAGTGTTACGCTATTCGCAGTTGCAATAAATGGTGTTATAGATACTCTACCGGATGGCATTCACAGTTCTTTATATGTGGACGACTTGTGCATCTCTTTTGCTGCTTCTAGGATGTCACTGATTGAGCGCAAGCTCCAACTGGCGATCAATAGGGTGTCCAGTTGGGCCAACATGAACGGTTTTCGATTCTCCACCTCGAAGACCGTAGCCATGCATTTTGTCGCAACCGTGGTGTCCATCCAGACCCGGATTTATACCTCGCCAATAGACGCCTCTCATGCGTGGAGGCGACTCGATATCTTGGCCTTTTATTTGACAACCGTCTCACCTGGGTTCCCATTTTCGCTCTCTTAAGGCGTCTTGTCGGCAGGCACTATCCCTTCTTCGGGTTTTAAGTCATACCTCTTGGGGTGCGGACAGGGACACGTTGCTGTTGCTTCACCGTACACTCATACTTCCGAAGCTGGAATACGGCTGTGAGATCTACTCATCCGCAACAGATGCACGACTACGCTCGCTTGACCCCGTGCATCATGCTGGGGTCCGCTTGGCTACGGGTGCATTTCGGACATCTCCAATACCTAGCCTTCTAGTGGATGCTGGTTTCTGGCCGCTCGACCTCCGGCGCCAGTCTTCGATGCTCCGGTGTTGGTTTCGCACCCACCGTCTGCCTGATTTTGTCCCCTGTGTGTCAATGTTGCGGGACTCGCGCTCGCAGGCGTATGTCACTCGACCGAGTCTCCCTAAACCTTTTGGCCTACGTGTTGCAAATCTCATGGCAGAGTTATCTATCGACCCCACTCCTGTGTACTCTTTCCGTCTCCCGCGAGTTGGTTATTGGCAGCTTCCTGTTATCTCATTATGCCCTGCCATGGATGGCAAGAAGGATTTTTGCCAGCTCTGTCCCACACACGGTTTTAGAACACTTTTTATGCATTCTGATGATATCCCTGTTTTTACTGATGGCTCCAAATCCGACTCAGGCGTTGGATTTAGTGTGGTTTTCCTCTTTTTATCGGTCTGGCAGCCTTCCTTCAGTGGCGTCCGTTTTACTGCGGAGCTGTCTGCCATAGTCCTAGCTTTACAAATAATTTTTACTCTACCGGTTTCGTCTTTTACAATTTTTAGTGACTGTCGCAGTGCTCTTACTTCTCTCTCTTGCACTATATCCTTTAACCCTTTGGTTTTATCAGCCCTGGAGTGGCTATACCTTCTTACACAACGAGGATATCGTGTTGGGTTCTGTTGGGTTCCTGGTCACGTTGGTGTTCCAGGGAATGAACACGCAGATCGCCTCGCTAAAGAGGCAGCAAGTCGCGCTCCATCTCCTGCGTCTGTTCCGTTTCGAGATGTCTTTCCTCTAATTCGTGAGGCAGTTGCAGCAATCTGGCAGAGGAGATGGCTAACGGGGGTCGCAACCTCGAAAATGGGAGAGATCACTATTTCCTCTATCCCTCACTGGACATACACCCATGTTCGAGATCGACGTTTACAGACTTTATTGGCGCGACTGCGTATAGGTCACACGTACCTTACACAGAGGTACCTGTTGACCAGGGACCCTCAACCTTACTGTGATGACTGCCTGGTGCCGCTTACCGTGCGGCACCTATTGGTAGAGTGCCCTAGTTTGATAGAGTTACGACACCGCTACCTCTACCGCTGTCGCGGTAGAGATAGCGGTGTCTATTATATCTCAAAGGTCCTTGGACCAAAGTGTCTGGCCCAAGGCCATGACGTTTTTAGATTTTTGGGAGAAGCTGGCCTTCTCCCAAAGCTGTGATTTTTATTTAATTTTAATATATGTATTTTAATGTTTTATGTATATTATTGTAGCTTTTTGTTTTTACTTACCATTAATTTTATCGTTTTTACTTGTTTTAGCTATTATATGCATTTTATTTAATTTTATATGTATTTTTAATGTTTTATTGAATTTTATTGTAGTTTTAGTTTTTTTTTTGTTACCTTTGATTTTATCATTTTTAATTTCTTTTAGTTTTTATAAACTACATTGTATTAAGTAAAATATCGTAGCGGCGCCATAGGACCGTTGATGTTGCGGCGCCTAAAATTAAAATTCATCCATCGTAGTAACAGTAATGTCATAAGTACCGTAAGTATAAAGTAGTGAATGAAGCTAGTTCCTCACTGTTGGAAACACGGCCATTAACTTCGTATTAGATGCCATTTTGATTGGGAATATCTTAATCAGGCCACGGCTTGTTACTATGCGCTTGTTTCTTTTTAATGTAACAACAGCCAAGCAGGCATAACGAACGTGTCTGCCTGTCTCATTCCTTCCGTCTGAAAAAAAAAAAAAAAAAAAAATGCCCTACACGATTACTTGCATTCAACTGACGACATCACAGGACCTGACACTCGCTATTCATTTCTCTAAATATAACAAACATTAATATGCCAACCTTTACTTCCGTGATCTCTCTTGACAGGCCCCTTCTTAGTGATCATTTTGCACTCAAGATCACCTGTGTCCCTATACAGTCCCACCTGCCACACTACATGTCTACATCCAGTCTCAGTGTTCACTGGCCACTGTTGAGATGCCACACCTTCTGTCATGTCAGCACGTAATCTCCAGCATACGAGGTTCCTTTCATGATCCTGCTTCTTTGTACAAGGGGATTCCGAGTGCCATCTACAGATTCGGTGGTGCCACATTTACCATGCGCAGTCCTCAGAGGTCATGTTCTCGATCTCATCCCCTCGAAACCCAGGGACTTTTTGCTCTTCTAAGTTCCGCCGACACACTCGACAAGTTCCTCCCGTTGGCTGGCAAGTGAAAACGCTGAAAGGCTTTTCCTTCATAGTACCTCCATGCCAATTCTGAGGCTCCCATTGTGACCTTTATTTATTATTTTTTTATTCCACAGAATGATTTGGTTTACTACAGTGATCATGAAATTTTTTTAGATTCACACAAATAATAGAGAGAAAATACTACAATAGATTTCTACTACAAGTACAACATATCTCACTAAAGTCTTAAAGATTATAAAGGTAAGGTGTGAGAAAGAACTGAGAATACTGACCACTCATATCAAACAAACTGAGGTAGCCTGTTAGAAAGACACTTCAATTAATTTCTTTATTCACACTAAATTATCATTCATGTTTCAGTAAATAATAAATTTACCAATTTTATTCTATGAAAATACTGGTGAAAACAGTTGGGACGATATAACATACACAATGAGACAAGTAATTAAGACCTAGGAGTCAATATGAAAACTGTCTTAACTTACGCTTACAAAGTAGATAATCATTGCACTTATTTTATATTGAATTACTTTCATTTAGAGTAAAGGTAAGGACGACTCGTGGCTTATTTCGTTTATCATTATTATTATTATCATCATCATCATCATCATCATCAAATGATCAACATCACCATCAATAGCACTAGCAGCAAAAGCATCCTCTGTGCCCCTATCTCACCGAACAGCTCATTACCACGTACGGTCTCAGATGAAGTGGATGTTAACGAAGGTGCAATGAGCGAAATATAATAGAAATAAGCCTTTCACATCCATTACCACTGGTTTAAATAGAAACAATAATGAATAGATATTATAAATCAGCGATATAGGCTACATTTGGCATGTAATAATGAATGCTATAGTAATTAGTGCCTAATCAAAGAGCAACGTTGTGATCAATTATTTTCTTTCTCGAAAACAGGAAGCTACGAAACAATAAGTACAGACAAACTCAACGGTGTCAAGTAACGCAGACACTCAAAATGTTTTGGGAATGCACTCAAATAAAGAAAGCCCTCAGCGCAGCACACGAGTCTCGAGTAGAAAACATATGAATTAATGAGTCGCAGTGTCTCATTTCTGCTACCGTTTCCAGTCGCCATTAGCGTTCTCCCCTCGATCCTTTCAGACAGTTGCTATATTATACAGTACGTATATTCAATAAACGACACCATTTAGTTAGGCATTGGACGTACATTAGCTTCTACAGCTTCTATAAAGCATTACTCCATAATATGCTTGTTTGATGCCATCCACATACTGAGGCATTACTATTCATCTAATTCATCCAGGAATACGTGAAAAATGATGATCAGTATTTCCAGCCTTCCTCCTTGATCCACTTCTGCAATGATTTGATTTCTTCTTTGGCTTCAAGACCTAGCTGTCCTTCAGGTTGTACTTCTGTTTCGTAGCTCAATACACGGGCGCACTCCTTGAGGGCTGTCAGCGCTTCCTGAGGATGGAACAAATATGAATGAGAGACAGATACAAGCAAACAAATAGAAGTACTACTATTGATTATTGTGCTCTATAATCAATTTTATATCTTCCATTTTTACGATCGTATAACGAGCCATATTGCTCACCGATATCTTTCCTGTACACATTCTTTATTACATGATTAGTGCTCTCTGAACCTGTAAACTACAAGTCTTCCAGGCCACACTCACTTATTCTGCTGTATTTTATTGCTTATTTTCACACTTGTGCTCCATCTCTCCAATACGAGTCAACCAATATATTCACTCTTTATTCCTGATAGGTCTGAACCTCTGCCTGTTTCCGATTTTTTTTTTTTTTCTCATGGGAAGTAATTTGAAGGAAACAAAGTTGGTCCCATTTTAGAAAAGTCTCGCTCAACTTTTTGTCTTAACTTTATTTATTTGCTGATTTCATTCACTTATTTTTGCGTACCCTTGACAAGCCCTGCTTCACACGTAAAAAATAATAGAACAAGGAAGAAAATGTTCAAAATTATGAAATAGATAAATAAAGTAAAACATGGTGTTGCTGGAGGAGAAAAGATTAAATGGTAATAAATGGTAAATGAATACAATAATCCTACTTGCAGATGATACAAAACTAACTACAAAGACGTGAGAGTAACCTGCAGCAGCTTGCCAGACCATGTGTGTTTAATGTCATGAGTAAGAGATATAAGTTATATACAAAATTATTGTTTTAAAAAGTAAAGATGAGGCTTATGTTCCTGTGTCTGGTAAGAGCTGAATACCAGAACAATGTGTTATGTGTTCGATATGAAAGTGTAAAAGGTAAGAAGGGGGAAAGAGAGATCCTGTTGAGAGAATATTTGGACCTCTATGGCTTACTATGACCACGAAAGACATGGAAGAGAGAGAGAGAGAGAGAGAGAGAGAGAGAGAGAGAGAGAGAGAGAGAGAGAGAGAGAGAGAGAGAGAGAGAGAGAGAGAGAAGGGGGGAAGGGGGACTACGTGGTAGAATGCTAGCTATCAGGTATAACTTGAGACTTTAGTGTATTAGAGAAGACAAAGGTTAGTAATCCAAACAGTTGAAACTATTTTGTGATATTCAAGTTAAGTGAAGGAATACATCATGGGACGATCTGAAGAACCACGAATAACATCTTGAGGTACTTCGGCTACATAGTAAGAATAGTAAAAGATGAAATGATGGAGAAAGTATTAAAAACACGATGAATGCCAGAAGACAACCTTCAGGGCGCTGGAGAGTGAGAGAATTGTATAGTCAGAAAACAGTGACAGGAATCTCAAGATCAGAATATGCAAGGCCTCAATAGGGGAAGAGAGGGAGGTTTCTGAATCTCATAAGTGTGATATTCAAGTTGTGGTAAATCAAATTAATAAATAAAAAAAAAGTAAATTAATACGTAGAAAATTAATAAAACTCACATATGCATTTATCATTTTTGCCACTTTGTTCAATGAACCATGTTTAATCTATAGTCAGTCTTGATTAAAATATCAACACTTTGAAGTTTTGCATGGAACATTTTTCCTGATAGAAAATTAATAAAACACGACGTGGGATGGAGGAATGATGGCCGATGTGCTCGGCTCACACCTTGCAAGTAATCCCTTTTCAAATTTTCTGCTTGGGGGAAATAAACTTTGAATAGTCTCTTTTCGCGATGTAGCCACAATTCAGGTGGTAGAGAACATATGCGGGAAGAAGATCGACAATTCGTATGTAACTTTGTAATTCACCAAGGTAATGAAAGACAACGTAGCGGCGTGTAGCTATATCTTCATCCTAAATCATTGGGAGGCCTCTTTCCTGCAGTATGTTCATCTGGGTAGGTGAAAATAATAAACAAATGATATTTAGTTAATTATCAAGACTAAATTGTCATCACAGAGATGCGAATCACAAAACCGATAATTGCACAAGACTCTTGCATTCATTTATCGACCAGTCACACACTACATAATACTGTAGATGACTCAGCTGAAAACCTCAGATATTTTGGTCTAAGATTATGAATGAAGAAATATGATTTATTTCAGTACAATTAGAATTTAGGTCAAGCGTTCATTGCCAGTGTTTGTCAAATGTGTGTCACCATCGAGCGCAGTGGCTTAAATAACTCCGCTGTATAAGAGTCTGCCAAGTCCTACCATGTCCTGCCCGAGACACCGTTTCCCATTCACAACCAGGCCAGTAGGTGTCTGCTCGCCAGGTTGCGCATAAAATACACTATAAATAGACTACCGACGACCTTAATATATTGAGAGGAAAACCTTTCACACGGAGACTAATGCTAAGCTAAATTACCTAACCGTGCACTGAGATGTCAAAAAATAAATAAATAAATAAATAAATGAATAAATAAATAAAACATCCTTCAGTACAGATAAAGGAGACAGTTATTTTCACATGTCTCCACAATTATTTTGTATGATGATTGTTAGCTATTCGCCATCCTATTTACTTAATATATAAATATATATATATATATATATATATATATATATATATATATATATATATATATATATATATATATATATATATATATATATATACAAAGCTCATAAAACCACTCTCAAAGGAAAAATCAGAATGATCATCAATTTATGTTCTCTTTTTAAACAGATCGAGTCGTAAAGAGTAAAAAGGAAAATGAAAAGAAACATTAACAAAAGAGGTAAGAGTATAAATATTGGGTCTCTTGCATTAGTGAGGTGGATAGAATTGCTTAAATGTAAGTAGAACATCCGCACGATTGCAGTTGATGCAAGCTTAAATAGTAAATGATTATAAAGTAAGGGCAGGCAATAATAAGAAACACATCATGACGACGATAAGTGAAAGATACAAGACAATATGTTAAAGGAGAGGAGTCAACGGTATGAGAAGCTTTGCCTTAAGAGGTTGCGTCCATTGAACCAAAATATGAACCTTAAATGGATTTATCTTGTATATGGGATTAGCAGCCGGAAGGAGAGTCAATGGGGGAGATGACACGGAAGACTAGTAAATGGATACAAGCTATTTTAACAAAAAGAAAAAACACAATAATTTCCAATTGACATTTTCAGACCGGACAGTACAAATACTTTCCAGAGTAAGGGAAGGGAACAAATGAATGCCTTTGAAGGAGAGATGTTGATGTCTAGAAGGTTGTGTTTAATGCTTAAATAAAGGATATGAATTTTGAAAGACTTAACTACAATATATACAAAAAAATTGCCCTCCTCCCTCTCTCTCTCTCTCTCTCTCTCTCTCTCTCTCTCTCTCTCTCTCTCTCTCTCTCTCTCTCTCTCTCTCTCTCTCTCTCTCTCTCTCTCTCTCTCTCTCTCTCTCTCTCTCTCTCTCTCTCTCTCTCTCTCTCTCTCTCTCTCTCTCTCTCTCTCTCTCTCTCTCTCTCTCTCTCTCTCTCTCTCTCTCTCTCTCTCTCTCTCTCTCTCTCTCTCTCTCTCTCTCTCTCTCTCTCTCTCTCTCTCTCTCTCTCTCTCTCTCTCTCTCTCTCTCTCTCTCTCTCTCTCTCTCTCTCTCTCTCTCTCTCTCTTCTACATGCCTTAAAAGCTTTGCTTACAAATAGGCTAGCCATTGAGTTATTGTCAAATGTTCTATTTTTATACATATGTCACAGTTGTATAACTCTCTCTCTCTCTCCATTCTGGTACTCTCACCATTGACAATCTGCGAGCTTGCTCAGAGGTGGCAGCGCCTACTAAGGAAAGGGCACGAGTCTTGTAGAACAGTGCTTGGTACAGCTCGTAGAGGACGGAACCACGCAACCGTGATATGCCTGCAAAAGAGAAAATAGTTAAGCACGGACGTTCTACGGAGTCTTAATGAGAGAATTAAAAATTGATAAAGATATTGAACAATTTTGTGTAACGTATATACATCAGTGACATTGTTTCACCGATATTCAGTAAGAATTATACAAAGAGCTTTGTTCAAGCAAAATTAAAATTCACGATGTTGATTTAACGTAAATAAAACGAAAGAAAAAACAATTTACAAATACCAGTAAGATATATATATATATATATATATATATATATATATATATATATATATATATATATATATATATATATATATATATATATATATATATATATATTATGTAAGAAGGGAAACTGACCAAGGGCAACATAATATAAGAAAAGGCCCACTTAATTGCCAGTTGCAGTACAGACCAAAAAATTAGCAAAAAGACAGCGACCAATATCTTGAAACCTTCCTCTTAAAAGTAGTCAAGTCGTAGGAAGATGGAAATACAGAAGTAGGCAGGGAGTTCCAGAGTTTACCAGAGAAAGGTATATATGACTGAGAGTACTGGTTAACTCATGCATTAAGGATTTGGACAGAATAAGGGTGAGAGGAAGAAGACAGCCTTAGGCAGCGAGGCCGCAGGAGGAGGGGAGGCATGCAGTTGGCAAGATCAAAAGAGGAGTTAGCATGAAAAAGCGATAATAGATAGCAAGAGATAAGATAGATATATTGAGAGAGAGAGAGAGAGAGAGAGAGTACTCATTTCTTTTCACACTCACCTGGCTGGATGATGTCAGCTACCTTCAACACGTCCTGACAGAGTTCTTCCTTACGCGCTAAATTAATTGGTGTCATCTCCTCCAGCTCGTAGCCCTCTTCGGAGCCATACAAGTGAAGTAACACGTACTTTATCTGCGTAAGATGTAATGATCGTGAATCTCACACAGCAATACGTGTAGTAAACAGGAACTGAAAATCGCAGACTGTAACTTAGTGAATATGGTAGAAAGATGCAAACCACTAACACACACACACACACACACACACACACACACACACACACACACACACACACACACACACACACACACACACACACACACACACACACACACACACACACACAAAAAAAAAAAAATAGTGACAAACTTTTGTTTGATTTAATCTCGGTGACACTCTACAACACACACTCAGTGGTCAAAAGGCCGAGACTGTGCTGGTTGCCATGGTTGTTATAGGTTCGAACCACACTAGTGTTTTGTCACCTCTGGGATTTTTTCGCCATCAAGCGCGACAGGGGCGGCCTTTATCTGCAGTACATGCAGTGACTGTACCATACAGGCGGCACATCACAATTCCGCTTTCCAGACAGAACTTGTCGCATTTCTTCTAGCTCTTCAATATTATCATTATTATTATCATTATTTTTATCACTATCATCATTATTATTATTATTATTATTATTATTATTATTATTACTATTATTATTACTATTATTATTATTATCATTATTTTCATTATTATTATCATTATCATTAATACTATTATTGTTATTGTTACTAATTTATAGATTAACTAATTGATTGTTTGATTAAGCAATTAGATTAACTGATGAATTTGGATTAGAGCTAGCAGGGAGGAACAGCACTTATTAACTGACATGCACTGTAACGTGATCAAAGAAAATATTACTATTCATTGGGAGATGTGTGTGGTGGAGTATCAACCCTGATATATTACTTTTCATATTATCTATATTTGACTAAAGTGAAGAACTCACATTGAGAAAGATGGCATGATTGGTGTGAAAGGTGCTGTCCCACTTCTGCAGGAAGCTCTCACACGCCTCCACGCTTGGGTTTGCCTCCTCAATCTCCTCTGCCTCCTCTTGCATTACTGAGGTTATACGTTCTGGGTACCCGTCGTTGGCCGGGTTGCCGCAGGAAAGGCATGTCCAAGTGGAAGAAGGCGATAAAGGATCCTGTGGCAGTATCCAAGGGCCTTTGGTTTTCTCCTCTTCAGCTTGGCTTGTAGAACTCCCACCCTGTGCTCCAGACTGAAATTGATTGATGCGACTTGCAACACCACCTCGCTTGGCTCCCCTTGTGCCTCCTCGACCTCTACTAGCCCTCTCCGCTGCTCTCTTCTGTTTAGCTTCTTCTTCTTGCTTTTCGACACATTCACTACATTTCAAGGCAGATGTAAATGTCTTCAGCTCAGTAGGATCTTTGCAACGCTTGCAGCCACAGGTGAAGTATTTTGTAGACCGAAGATGTTCCTGTCTAACTCCAGTAGTGGAAAGTGATTCTGTGTAACAGGAGGTGAGGTGCTGACCACGTTTTATTGGCACAGCTGCACGCACAATGAGATTTAGGTCTGCATCAAAAGTGCGGTGTGTGTTGGGGATGCAGTCGTGCTCCAGCAATGATGCTTTTTGATATACACCCAAGATGCTGGAGTCTGGAAGTCTGATCTCAAAAGCATTTGTATCAAGGATTCCCAGAACCTTCTCAATCACTTCTGTATTGTAATCTTCCTCCAGATCCAGCCGATTGTGGATGATGTCGACGACCGTTTGTTGTGTAATGGCTGCGACTTCTGTGCCTTCCCGCATATCGCAATTACTCTCCAGTGTCATAAACTTATTCCACAAACTCGGAACTTTGTCCCTTAGAGAAAGGATCCGCAAGGGAGTGATGCATTCGTACATACTGTTCACCTCCCCGAACATAGATACTTTCACGGGGATGCCTGAATCTTGTATTGCGCGGCACTCTGGTTCATGGTCATCACTTCCCTCACAATCACTGCTACAAAGTGGAAAACCGCATTCCCGACAACAGTATTCTCCGTCAACAGGACGGTAACAGGCCAAGCAAACAGGCTCTGTCATCATCTTGGGCCCTATTAGGAGAGGTTCGTCCTTCATAAGAACCTCTCCGGCGGCAATATCTCTAGTAGCCACCATGAATCGTCCCAAATTGGACGATGAGGTCACGCGCCACGGGCGACACTTGGGTCGGTGTTTGGTCCATCCAGTAAGCTGATGATCTCTACTACAGAAACCGACTATCCAACACCCGCCACATACGACTGTCGCTACCTTACTGCACTCACTGCAGGTGAGGGTCTTTGCAGGTTCAGAAGGAGAGGATTCATGACCGTTACTAGTGACGAATGCTGAGGCCTCCATGGCGATCTGTAGAGGCACGGCATCTGGCACATCGGCGTGGCTCTCCCCAGGCATCTGTGGATGTTCGAGCATAGAATTATAACAATATCACTAGATCCAGAAGAATACAATGTAAAATGGTAGGTATAATGCAGTGTAACACAACTGGGCTTATATTTTCAAAACTTCAGGCAACTTAAATAATTGACTACTTTTAAACAGTTAAGATATTTCTTTTTTTTTGTTGTTGTTGCTGTCAAAAGTGTTGTCATGATTCTTAAAATAGTCTAACAACGATTCTGCGCTGGGAGTAATCAATAGTGCTAAAACACGTGAAACACTGATCATAATAGCTCCAATGAGAAGCCAAAGCGTTCAAGAATATAATCCCAAAAATTCCACTTAAACCCCGTGAACCAAGGCGGAAGGTTCTCGGAAGAAGTCCATCACAGCCTGACAACTACTTCCCCAGATGGTCGTGGATGCTCCATGCTAGCTTGTCGGTCTAAAATTAGAACGCCCATGTGGCGTCAGTTGGCCTCTCTCTGTGTGTGTGCCAATTTTACTCTACCACCTACACGTCGTCCAAGCTTCACACTTTGCTGCCAACAACCTTGCAGCTACAGAGTACACTTCATCCAATCTCTGATGTTGCTCTCTAAAGAGGAATATTGAATCCTTATGGTATTTTTTACGTATTGATATATTTCTTCTTCCGTTTTTGCTTGCTTCACGTGGCAACAATGACAAATCAGTAACTTGTGAAGTTCGATGTACCATATTTTATCATCGTTCTTCCAGTAAAAATTCTTTACCAACTCAAAAGATTATTAATACCTTTTTGCCAGTAATTAAAGTTTCTTGGACAACACAGCTTTTCCGCTAGCGGCTCACATATTACGTTCGAGAGAGAGAGAGAGAGAGAGAGAGAGAGAGAGAGAGAGAGAGAGAGAGAGGAGTGCATGTGTATATCTTTTCCTGAGACTTTATGCGTCAACTAAAAGTACGGTACCTCTCTTTGGGCTACATGGCTAACTGACAAACCTATGCAGTTGCAGATTTTCTTTATTTTTTTATTTTCTTTTTTTCTTTTCACACACTCATTCATCAAACAACAATCCTTAGTGAAAGACAGCAAGTTATGAAGATTCTGGTGAAGTGCGCAGGTGATGTCACTACAACGCGGAAGTGTTTATGACGTTGCCTTTCATGATGACTAAACTGCATGAGCAAGTGTTGCTACTTTTAAAACATCATCTTAGTTTTTATGTTTGTATTAAGGCAGTTCACTCGTTTCGTAGGCAAACCCCTTCCCCACAATCATCAATAACATGTACTTGTTTAATTTACCACACTTACGACCAATTTCTAAATACAGTATCAAATAAAGATAAATCATTCAATCCTAATCACCATATCAGACTCGTTTACTTCTTACCCTGTAACAGTACGAAACGACTGAGTAACGCACCCGTTGATTCAAAACATTTTTTCTCATGGAAATGGGATGAATTAATGAATTCATCAATTTATCTTTCAATCATTATACCTGTAATTTCATGTTTTTTTTTTTATTATTATTATTATTATTATTTTTTTTTTTTTTATCATATCACACACCCTGTTTCTTTTAGGCTATTCATAAATGATCTCAGTCAAGCTCTAATCCAGTCCAGTCCATTCTTAGGTATGCTGCTTTATTTCTCATTGTTTTTAGCAAGACAACGCAGTTCAACAACAGTTCAGCAGCTCACGTAAAAACCACAGAGCACCTAACCTCTGGTCTTCCAATTACTTCAGAATGAAAGAAAGAAAAAACGAGCACTGTGTTCCTCAAAGCTTTATAAAAATGGAGTCCTTTCATCCCATTCACTCTGCACAATCCTCCAGACAACTATCCTCTCTTCTTTACTGATCCCTCTTTTACACTGATATACTTGGATTGTCCTTAGCTTTTGCATCTCTTACTATTTTCTACTTTTTTTTTGTCACTGCTTCTCCAACCTTGATCATTTTATGTCTTCCCCATTTCCACGGCCTCGCTGCACAAAGTTTCATGTTTTACCAAATCGTTTTCTGTCCACTTTAACTAATAACGAAAAAGTAAATAATCTCCAAAATAGTTACTTAAAAGTAAAAAATCTTCATTTTTCTTTTCTTCATTGATGAACTTTTGAACTTCCTTTTCGTTTCTCTATTTACGCCTGCCTAAAAAAAACATATTTAAGAATACGAGAATCATGAAAACTCAGAACATGCATTGGTTTTTCTTATGGTTCTCTTAATCGAGTCCTCTTTGGGAATATCTGAGCGGCCTTTTTTTTTCCACTCACTGTTGCTTTCTTTAAAAGACTGAAATTAATCCATGCTGTAATAATAAGCCTTATTCATAACAACTAGATATTCCACGGTGATTTTCAGTCCATTCTGAAGCTTCTGATCAGTCTGAAATCAAACATAGTCTATAAAGTGCATTTCCTTTTTATTAATAGCAAATGTTACGGAATCTTAACTATTGATTTTTTCTTTAACGTGTAAACATGATATATGCCTGTTCTCCACCCTCAAGTCATGAGACATCAGTCTGATTGTGTGAAGGACTCCCGTTAACAATCTGGGATATATTACGTTGTCAGATAAATATTATGAACACTCAAAGAAAGGTTTAATTTTGCAACATGTGTGATAACTAAGTTGCCGTTGGCGCTTTTCCCCGTACACGATCTCCGATATTATCCAAAGAATCTAAAGCCTGGGTTCTGGCGTAAACTTTCAATAACACCCTATGGGCATATAGCTTGGAGATTATTGTTCTGACACATGTCACAAAAAGGAGAAAAATTATTTCTCAAAATCTACTAGCCCTATATACTATAGTATCATCTTTGGACAACACGAATTTTTTTTTTTTTTTTTTTTTTTTTTGCTTTACACATAACATCACTTAGAGGATAGAGACCTGCCTCCAACATACACAAATTGACGCTGATATTCTTCCATATCCTTATAGTAAACATTTAATCAACTTGTTATATTGTTTCTCTATACTCTCAGTATTAATTGGAAGCCATGACTCAGAGCTGTATGTAAGTGACGAACCGACAGCTGCGTCACACCCTTTCTGCGCTTCATGCAGGAAGATCACATCAATCTTGCCTGAATCTGCAAACCAAGCTCCAAGATACATGTAGTGGTCAGTATATGCTACCCTAGTATTCTCTACCAATAAGTCTTCTCTATCATCTGTCTTCATTAATAATAAGAATTTTCGTCTTCTCATGAATCATCATACCAAATTCATAGCAGTATTGACACAAAACTCGAATTTTCCTTAACACATTATATTGTCTCGCAGCCAGAATAGATGCACCATCCATTAGAAGTTGAGACAGGAATTCGTCTACTGCAGTTGCATTCCTTAACATTCTTACAGCGGTTTATGTAATACCAGACAACTAGTTGGAGCTCTGACGAACACCAACAGTATTTATTAACTATAGTAGTTTTTAAAAGTTGCTTTGTACATTTGTACATTGCTTGTATTGCTAGTAATATACGTTTCCCACTGTCAAGATTCCTAACACTTCTAACAATTATTATTCGGAAATCTATAGTAAGCTTCTCACACACACACACACACACACACACAATAACAGCACAACACCAGTCGCTTACAAGACGTATTGAGTTTACCTTCCCAGAGGGTCGCGTCTGAGCTGTCACTGAATAACAGTAGTGCAGCTCCCGTGGCGAATGGCGAGGTGTTGTGTTTGGGAGAAGGTTCTGTATTTAGAGGAGTGGATGCGGGTGGGTGTGTATGGGTGTATGTGTTTGTGTGTGTGTGTGTGTGTGTGTGTGTGTTTGACAAATACTAAAGGCGGTTGAGATGTGCAGCGCTTCGCTTCTAGACGCAGACTGAAGAGTGAAGAACTTGGCACCGTTTACTACTACAACTAGCACAGCCACGCCTCTACCTTATGCACTCCTCCGTCAGTCAAAAGCACACCCAATCACATCGCAGCTATCACTTACTCTTCCCACCCCTTCGCGACCCACTCACGGCCCACCAAAATTGTTGCTTGTCTCTCTCCACTGTGCAAACTTACAATTGGTATAAAAATCGTTCACTACAAACATGTAATAGATCACGAAAAGAAAACTGGAATATTACTAATAATTTATCTTCCTCCTCATCATCACCACCATTACCATCACCATCACCTCCATCAGCACCATCATCATCACCATCACCACCATTGCCATCACCATCATCATCATTATCATCATCATCATCATCATCATCATCATCACCATTACCATCGCCATCATCATCACCTCCATCATCACCATCACGATCACCACCATTGCCATCACCATCATCATCATTGCCATCACCATCATCATCTCCTCCTTTCTTCATAAACATTATATTCGGAGTTATTCTTAGGTACTGCGTTGAAACCCAACTCTCTCTTTCAATGTAGAGTCAATCTCTCTCTCATTCTCCATCATAAATGCTTCCTTCAGACAAGGAAAAGGTTTCTTTCTATGGAAAACTTATGAATTACCTTTCTCATAACTAAAATCAGCAGTTCAGCCACCCTGAGTGGGAGGTGGTGACGTAGTGGATAAGGTGGTGAACGTGGGATCGAGTAGACGTCCATGCGTAGGCTCGAATCCCACCACGTGCCGCCTTGAAACCATCATTTGTCGAGTGGTTTAAAGTTACCTACATGTCACCATGATACCCAGATTCTAAATGGATGTGTAATTTCCTTTCACCAAAGTTGCGCTTGGATGGTGATATGAGCCCTGATATGGGAACAGCTATAAATATAATCGCCTGCGCGGCTAATGGATGAAAGCTGAACAGCGCTTCCCATATACTCCTCAAGTATACCTACAGGCGCTATAGGCTATGACAAAAAAGAAAATGTAAGTCACCGCCCACTTCCCAGGTCTCAAACATGAGAGATTTCTGCTTCCTAACTAGACCCATAACAATCTAGCAAGGTCAAACTGAGTGCCTGACCAGGCATCTCTTTTTAGTAAATTATGTTTACAAACAGTTAGAACAAAATGAAGACTCCGATGACTTTCGCTTTCTTTGACTTTTAAGTCTCTGGTGTTGTTAATCATACAAGCAGTCAGAGGCTGCATTTTCGCAAATAGAACTGTAATAATTACCAGATTAACCGAGTATTTACCGATACAAAGAGTGATCGTAATTTCACGAACAATTTCATTGCGTCACTTAGGCAGCGAATGAGTTGTTAGCGCTAGCGACCACCCGTCAGTCCTTTAGAGGATAGGTTTTTTGAGAAAACAAATTTTATAACTTAAAGTTTAAACCTACGAAGAGAGAATCGAGAGAGAGAAGGGATGGATGGATGGATTTAAAGGTAGGCCCCGCAACAGTGTGAGAGAGAAGGGAAGGGAGGGTATTTACTATCTAAGTGACGCAGTTAAATGCTCGTGGAATTACGATCGGTAAGTACTCGGTTATAGTCTTCCAATTTCACTTAACAATATTTAACTGAAGTCACAACGATAGTCAATGAGTAGTCAATGAGAGCTTTAGAGTGATTTCACAAAACCTGTGCTCTTCAGATTCAAACTGACAACAGGAAAAAAAAAAAAATTATATAACAAAATAAGCAAAAAGATTTATTTCCATATATACATGTAATTTTATACGAGCATCAAAATAAATGCAAATCTGAGATCTGAACATTTAGCGTACAAAGAAACATTCAAATTGCATACAAAAGCAATCAAACTAAACTTGTTTCAGTAGTTACAATAATAACCACTTGTCAAACACAGGTACAACACTCATAATAAAGGTTTTCTGTAATGTCTGGCTAAAGTAGATTCCCGACACCATCCTGCAGCTTCCAAAATCGTGGCCAGAGAAAGCTCGATTATGCCTTGCTGGTGGAGACACCTTTTTTTTTTTATGTTGTGGCCTATAGTGCCTTTAGGCATACTTATAGAGTGTATGTGGGAAGCGCTGTTAAACTTCCGCCCATTAGTGGCACAGGATATTTCATTTATAGTGGTACCCATATTAGGGCCCATATCACCACCCAAGTGCATCTTTTGTGTAACTACCTAGAATCTGGGTATCATGGTGACATGTAGATAACTATAAACCACTCGACAAATGGCATTGCTTCAAAGCGGTATGCGGTGGGATTCGAACCTACGCGTGGACGTCTGCCCGATCCCATGCTCACCACCTTATCCACTACGCCGCTGCCTCACTTTCTTCCAATTACAACTTCCCCCCCCCTCTCTCTCTCTCTCTCTCTCTCTCTCTCTCTCTCTCTCTCTCTCTCTCTCTCTCTGGAAGCTGTAGAGGTCAGATGTACCGCTTAGTCGCTCCGTCGCCACAACCATTCCTACACCCACTGCTTTTACCAATACAGACAAGACACTGCTGAAAACATTCCTCACCCCTCAAGAGCAAGGGTTTTGCAGTGTAACTGAAATATTCATCAAACAAATGGACGACAAAATCAAGGATCTACATAATGCAGCTGGTGAATTAACGAAGAACCTGGAGTTCACTCAGAGAGACATGGACGACCTTAAACAAGAAATTAAGATGAAAAACAGAAGCAGGATAACAAGACCATAAAAAACCTGCGTGCATGAAGAATTAGTGGCGAATGGAAAGCACGTAAAGAGCCTGGCGACAGATGCAACTATCAAGAGGATTACAATCGTATAAACAACTTGCAAAGGTATATCAAGGAACAACCTGGTTCAACCGCTGCTCAAGTATCCAAGCTGCTCGAGACCAAGGTGGAACTAGCAGACCTCGAATTGAAAGCAGCACATAGTTGGCTAACATAGCGACCACCGGAGTAGGCTCATTATTGCTCGTTTCTCAATGTTCCGAGCCCAAGAAGGTGTGATGAGGAACGTCGCTAAATTACGAGGAACCAAAATGTACATTAATGAAGATTTGTGTCCTGCCTCTCAAGTCATCAAGAAAGCACAAATACCGCCATTAAAGCAAGCAAAGTGAAGGAAAAGTGGCTTATCTTAGGCACGAAGCTCATCAAGAAACGTCAAGTGCGCCTGCGCGAGGATTGTAAGTTGGGGCAACCAAGGGACCCGGTACTGCATCCTCCTACAGTCCCGTTCGAAGTGACGTCGTTGGAGGTGAGTCATCCGGTGTCATTGACGCAACCCTCACACCCGTGCGTTGTGTCGATGGGGACTGACGCTGCTCGTACCCTCACTCCTGCTGGTGACGGTGTTGACAGGGACTCTGACAGTGGCGGCATTGCTGACATGACGACAGTTGGCGGATGGAGACAGCCTACCGATAAGGACATACGGCGGGGTAGTCCCGCCATACATATTGTTGCTGTCGGTGGTGGCGTCGTGTCTGCACGTGCCGGTGGTGCAGCACTGTGGTCCACAAGAACGTCATTGCGTTCAGTGAAGAATCACTAGGCGTAATATATAAGTACAACTTATTGAAACCGTAATCCACCACAATAAATAATTTATATTTTCCATTTTCTAACTTGAATAGTGAATAATTATTGAATACTAACGAAAAGTGAGTATCATAATTTTCCACTCAATGCAATTAAAAACTTGCAATTTGAAGGATTTAGTTCAGTGCCAAATTTTTCACAGATAATGTGTTGATCTGACTGATTATCTTTTTGATCAACTATTCTTCCGCATGAATTACCTAATGATTGTTTAAAATTGCTGTCCTACGATACCTGTACTTTTCCATCCTGTATCTAAAATTTTGGAAAAGATGGTAAATGTAAGGCTTATGTGGTACTTGGAGAAGGGGAACTACTTGTCATCTGTATAGTATGGTTTCCGAAAAATGAGGTCTACTACTGATGCTCTTCTATCCCTGGAGTCTTCTATTTGTGAGGCTTTTACTAATCACCACCAGCAGGTAACCGCTTTTTTTTTTTTTTTTATCTGGAGAAGGCCTACGACACAGCTTGGTGTCATGGCATTTTACGTTCGTTGTATAATTTTGGCCTCCGTGGCCACCTTCCTATTTTTATTCAGCAGTTTTTATCCAGACGTCTTTTACGGGTTCGAGTGGGGAGTGTTCTCTCCGAGGCTACTGCTCTAAGTGATGGCGTCCCACAGGGAAGTATTCTTAGTGTTACTCTATTTGCAGTCGCCATAAATGGTGTTATAGATACTCTACCAGATGGCGTTCACAGCTCCTTATATGTGGACGACTTGTGCATCTCTTTTGCTGCTGCTAGGATGTCACTGATTGAGCGAAAGCTCCAACTGGCAATCAATCGGGTGTCCAGTTGGGCCAACATAAATGGTTTTCGATTCTCCACCTCAAAGACCGTGTCTATGCATTTTTGTCGTAATCGTGGCGTTCATCCAGATCCCGATTTATATTTAGCCAATAGACGCATCTCATGTGTGGAGGCCACTCGATATCTTGGCCTATTGTTTGACAACCGTCTTACTTGGGTTTCCCATTTCCGTTCTCTTAAAGCGTCTTGCAGGACGGCACTATCCCTTCTTCGGGTTTTAAGTCACACCTCTTGGGGTGCGGACAGGGACACTTTGCTGCTTCTGCACCGTACACTTATACTTCCAAAGCTGGAATACGGCTGTGAGATCTACTCATCCGCAACGGATGCACGGCTACGCACGCTTGACTCCGTGCATCATGCTGGGGTCCGCTTGGCTACGGGTGCATTTCGGACATCTCCAATACCTAGCCTATTAGTGGATGCTGGTTTCTGGCCGCTCGACCTCCGGCGCCAGTCTTCGATGCTCCGGTGTTGGTTTCGCACCCACCGTCTTCCTGATTCTGTCCCTTGTCTGTCAATATTGCGGGACTCGCGTTCGCAGGCGTATGTCACTCGACCGAGTCTACCTAAACCTTTTGGCCTATGAGTTGCAAATCTCATGGCGGATTTATCTATCGACCCCACTCCTGTGTACTCTTTCCGGCTCCCACGAGTTGGTTATTGGCAGCTTCCTGTTATCTCATTATGCCCTCCTGCCATGGATGGCAAGAAGGATTTTCTGCCAGCTCTGTCCCACACACGGTTTTTAGAACACTTTTTTATCCATTCTGATGATATCCCTGTTTTTACTGATGGTTCCAAATCCGACGCAGGCGTTGGGTTTAGTGTGGTTTTCCCCTCTTTTTATCGGTGTGGCAGCCTTCCTTCAGTGGCGTCCGTTTTCACGGCGGAGCTGTCTGCCATAGTCCTAGCTTTACAGATAATTTTTACTCTCCGGTTTCGTCTTTTACAATTTTTAGTGACTGTCGCAGTGCTCTTACTGCTCTCTCTTGCACTGTCTCCCTTAATCCTTTGGTTTTATCCGCCCCGGAGTGGCTATATCTTCTTACCAAACGAGGATATCGTGTTGGGTTCTGTTGGGTCCCTGGTCACGTAGGTGTTCCAGGGAATGAACACGCAGACCTCCTCGTTAAAGAGGCAGCAAGTCGCGCTCCATCTCCTTCCCATGTTCCGTTTCGAGATGTATTTCATGTAATTCGTGTGGCGGTTGCAGCAATCTGGCAGAGGAGTTGGCTAACGGGGGTCGCAACCTCTAAAATGGGAGAGATCACTACTTCCACACTCCCTCAGTAGACATACACCCATGTCCGGGATCGCCGTGCACAGACTTTATTGACGCGACTTCGTATAGGTCACACGTACCTTACACAAAGGTACCTCCTGACCAGGGACCCACAACCTTACTGTGATGACTGTTGGTAGTGTCTGGCCCAGGCCCCATGACGGTTTTAAGTTTTTGGGAGAAGCTGGCCTTCTCACAAAGCTTTCAATTTTATTCTTATTTTATTATATGCATTTTGATATTTTACGACGCAGTGCTTCCATTTTAGGGTAAAATACCTAAACTAGGGTAATTGGACCCTTCTTAGGGTAGTGTTTAGGGTAATGCATAAACTAGGGTAATTTTAGGGTAATCTGCCGTCCTATGGATAGGTGTGCTTGGAATGGTGCCAATCTGGTGGCAGGCTGGTTCTCTTTCATGTTCGATTCATGTACACAATCATCCCCGTGACTTGTATCATCCCTTCACCCCCCCCATCCCCTTTCTCCCCAGTCTCCACTCACCCGTCTACTACGCGTACACGTTTTGGACCTTCGGACGGTTAGATCACAGTTCACACACAGAGTCAGTCACTTGCGAGGACGAGTCCACACAGAGCAGCCGCAGTAGTGGCTGTAGTGTGTAGTCCTGTGTGTGTGTTTGGGGGTGGGGGCAATATTTAATCTTATGTATGATAAGAGTGTATTAATCAACAATTAATGGGCAACTTCGACAATCTAGGGTAAAATTGACAAAAATCTAGGGTAAGATTTCATCAACTCATGGAAGCACCCACCCGTCAGTCGGCTGCTTGACCCTGTATTCTTCGTACGTTTTGTTCTGCTTACATTGTCGCTTCACTTCCTGTATTTTTTCATCGTGTTTCTGCACATGTGTGTGTGCCCTCCAGTGCCTACTGGTGTTTGTTTCTGAACACGCTCTTTTGTTCTGTGCAGGTCTAGCCATGGCGGACCTTGCCCTACATGAACAACAACCAAGGCGTTCTTGCACTCTGGAGAGGAAGCGGCCCATTTATGACGAGAAGGGTTGTGAGAAGAGAAAAAGAAAGGCGGTTCTTCTCATCCGAGTGGCTTGCTGACGGGCTCGCCTATGCCAGATGGTGGCGACGTGAGCCGTTTCTGCGATGTAAACAAGAGTTCCGAGACTGCTTCAAGTGATAAATTAAACAGACTTTCCTGTATTTTGAATGGCCTCATTGACAAGCTAGACAATAGTGCTCCTGTCCCTTCTAGATCTGACGCCCAGCTGTTTAGTAGGTTCCATGCTGTTTTTTCCTCTGATGAAAATTATGGCGTTCGAAAGTGTTTCGAACTTCTCAGGATGACTCTCTTGATGATTTGGCTTCCCTCATCTCTGCCCATCTAGCGGTATCATATGACCTAAGCTGTTGCGGTACCTAATGGAATAATTTCCATTTTCATCCATGTCAGACCTCTATGCAGGTCGATGATGATGAGGCATTCTTCCGCAGAGCTTTGGATTAGTTGTCTGGTTTTTCCCATGACTTGGAGGAACCTTAAAGTGAATCTGCTGTCTGGTCGCCTTGCCTTCATTTTGGACTCATTCGACTTTATTACGTGAACTTCATGATCCAATCAGTACATGAGAATGGATGTAAACAGTTTCTGTACCCTCCTTGCTAAAGTGGAACCATACTTAACAAAGCAGGATACCCTCTTGAGCCAGAGTATATATGCAGAGGCTTGTCTTGAAGCAACACTCAGATTCTTGGCATCTGGATGTTCATACACAGCGCTGCAGTACTCGACGAGGATGTCGAAGCAGAGTTTGTCGCTCATTATACCAGAAACATGTTAAGCCATGTATACTGTTCTCAGAGACGATTACTTAAAGGTGAGTGGTTGGTTGTACACATAAAAAAAAATAGTTTTCCTCATT
>NC_059294.1:26760311-26767811 GCF_017591435.1 Portunus trituberculatus
TGCCCATTGGGAAAGAGTGACCATGTAATATTAGAAATGGATATAGAAGAAGGAAAGGAAGATAGAGATGAATCATACAAAGGAGACCGATTAAATTACAGAAAGGCTGATATTGAGAATCTCAAGAACTATTTTAAAACGTAAACTGGGAGGAGATGGAAAACTCAGAACGGTTCAAGAGAAATATAACTTATTTTTGGAAATATACAAAACAGGAGTCAGGAATATGTCCCAAATATAGACCTAAAGAAGAAGGAAAGAAAGATTGGTTTAATGCAAGATGTGCTAGGGCAAAGGAGAAACGAGATGGAGCATGGAAAAGGTGGAGAAGAAACAGAAATCCAGAAAATAAGGAAAACTTCAAAACAGCAAGAAATGAATATGCTAAGGTGAGAAAGGAAGAAGAAAGGAACTATGAAAAGGACATTGTCGAAAAATGTAAGGAACAACCAAAATTGTTCTACAGATTCATAAATGGAAAAATAAGACAAAAAGAAACAATAGAAAGGTTAAAAGGAGAGAACGGAATGGTGGAAGACCCAAAAGTATGGCAGAACTGTTAAATAGTAAATTTCAGGAGGTCTTTACTAAGGAATCCAAATTTGAAAGACCACAGGGTAATAGAGAGACTGTCCATATGAAAGAGATTAAAGTAACCAAGCTTGAAATAAAAAAGTTGATGACGGAATTAGATGAGGAAAAGGCAATGGGACCGGATGAAGTCTCAGGCAGAATACTGAAAGAATGTAGGGAAGAACTAGCAAGTCCTATATACAACATCATAAAATGCTCAATAGAAAATGGAACAGTGCCAGTGGAGTGGAAAAGAGCTGAGGTGGTTCCCATATATAAGAGCGGAAGGAAGGAAGAACCTTTAAATTACAGACCGGTATCACTAACTAGTGTAATATGCAAGATGTGTGAAAGAGTAATAAAGAAGCAATGGATTGAGTTTCTTGAAGACAACAAATTATTATCAAATAGCCAATTTGGTTTTAGAAAAGGTCGGTCATGTGTAACAAATTTATTGAGTTTCTACTCTAGAATAGTTGATAAAGTACAAGAGAGAGGGGATGGATTGACTGTATTTATTTAGATTTAAAAAAGGCTTTTGATAAAGTGCCACATGAAAGATTACTATGGAAGTTAGAGGAGAAGGGTGGCTTAAAAGGAAGCACATTGAGATGGATGAAAATTACTTGAGGGGAGAGAAATAAGGACGATAGTTAAAGATATGAAGTCCAAGTGGAGAACAGTAGACAGCGGAGTGCCACAGGGGTCAGTATTGGCGCCAATACTTTTTCTCGTATATATAAACGACATGCCAGAGGGAGTGAACAGCTACATAAATCTGTTTGCGGACGATGCGAAACTGTGCAGAGTCATTAAACAAAAAGAGGATTGTGAAATACTACAGGAAGACTTAAACAAGATCTGGAAATGGAGTAAAAAATGGGAGATGGAATTCAATGTGGACAAAAGCCATGTCATGGAAATGGGAAAAGTGAAAGACGACCAGTGGGAATCTATAAGATGGGAGATGGAGTAGAACTAGAAAAAGTAAAAAAGGAAAAGGACTTGGGAGTGACAATGGAAGAAAACAATCAACCGGTAAGCCATATTGATAGAATTTTCAGAGACGATAATTTGCTAAGGAATATTGGATTAGCATTTCACTATATGGACAAAGAAATGATGAAGAAATTGATAAGTACTAAAATAAGACCTAGATTGGAATATGCAGGAGTTGTGTGGACCCCCATAAAAAAACACATAAGAAAAACTACAAAAATGGCTACAAGAAATTGGAGAGACTACAAAAAATGGCTACAAGAATGGTTCCAGAATTTAAAGGGATGACATATGAGGAGAGACTAAAAGCAATGGATCTACCAACCCTGGAACAGAGAAGAGAAAGAGGGGATCTGATACAAGTATAATTTATAAATTGATTAACGGAATAGATCAAGTGGATAATGAGAAACTAATCCTGAGAGAAGAATATGACATTAGAAGCACAAGATCGTATAATAAGAAACTGAGGAAGGGAAGATGTCTGAGAGATATTAAAAAAAAAATTTAGTTTCCCACAAAGATGTGTTGAGACTTGGAACAGTTTGAGTGAGGAAGTGGTGTCAGCAAAGAGAGTGCATAGTTTTAAAGAAAAATTGGATAAGCATAGATATGGAGACGGGGCCACATGAGCATCAAGCCCAGGCCCTGTAAAACTACAACTAGGTAAATACACACACACACACACACACACACACACACACACACACACACACACACACACACACACCATGCAAGTACTTACCATATCGCCATACTTATTCATCTTAAGTCTGTAGGTTTTCTGTCCACTTGCATAGAGTTTGTTATGGACAGCAATCTTGTGCTTATTTTCAGTGAAGATTTTCATGCGGAACGTATCTTCCACCTTGGATGAATACTTCTTGCCATGTTCCAACTGATGGAAGAAAAGTATAAATGGCAGATCATCCAGGAAGACTAGAATATGCTAGTAGGAATTTCTTGGGCACTGAATTCAAACACAAAAATGACAAATAAAAGAGAAGAAAGCTTTTATTAAATAAGACACAAGGAAAGCACTCAATACAGGACATGTGGTGCAGGGACCACAGGGTGCATGCTGAGTTGCTCTCTCGAACACAGCCCTGGGGTCCAGGAACGGATTAATTTATCTTACATTGACTCCTATCGGAAAATGGTTTTGGTTCATGAACAGCCTTCAGTAAGTGAAGTTCATAAATTGAGGTTCCACTGTATGTAACCAATATCAATTAAACCTATGTATATAATCAGATGCACTATTGAAGTACCAGCTTACCTTGAAGGATTCCCACTCCTCCATAACTACTGAAAAGAAGGAGACGGCGGAGGCTGACGCCACAGCCGCCAAAAACACCACAGCTACACTCAATCTCATCTGTCAGGCAAAGAAACACAACATTAATAAAAATGTTTAAAGGTCAACATTATGACTTTTACTAAATAGCTATTAGTATTTGTATTTCTTGCTCTTACTCACACTACACATTTTTGTTGTCTGACACATTCAAAACTTCTCTTAGGCCAGTACAGATCCTGCTCACAACTTGAATCACTGTTAGACCAAATCTAACTTCCAGATTATTCTCCTTTACTTCCTTTTTGCCTGCTATATGATTGGCTTGCTTTGTTTGTATGATAGCCCGAGTCCACACCCACTCACACTCTCTGCATGCAAGTATACCAGCATTTATTATAAGTTCAGAAGCATGCTTGTATAATTGTGAATCATTCTTTATGATTATTATTATCACAATATCATTATTGTCATTCATCATCTACCTATGTATTTAATTTATTATACTTTTATTCATTAAGAAAATTATGAAACATGCAGTAGCAACATCTGACAGATTAATTTTGAAAACTCTCCATTGTATTGACTAAGGGAGAAGTTTGTTTCCTAGACATAAACACAATGGTTATCTAAATTAAAAGTTGCAAATGATCGGAATATGGACATGTGTGTCCACATCAAATTCAATCTGAGACCAGACCTTGGTTTATTAAGATATGTAAGCTTTCCAATATAATCCATGCTTAGGGATTGGTGAGGATAGTAAGATTTTTTTCTTCTAAGGTGAGGAATACATGTACTGCATATAATAAAGGGTTTATTACATGAACAATGCATTTAAATCAGAGGTTCTCAACCTGGGGTTCAGAAGATTTTCAGGGTTAACTACTTAGATTGCTGATGTAATAATTTTCTTTGTAGTACCAATGCATATTGAGTTAGTGCCAGTCACTAAATCAACATTCCAGGGGTAATTAGATGGCTGATTAAATATTATTATTTGTAGTACACCATTGCATACTGAGTTAGTGTCAGTCATTAAAATAACATTGTTTGATGCTAGATTACTGGATAACTCAAGTTCTTAATGAGAAAAATGTTGAGAGCCCCAGATTTAGATGGATGAGATTAAGTTTCTGTCTTGCAGTCTCTATCTACTCAGTAGCTATCTTAGATCAATGGAACGTCTAGCAGAAACTTTGTGACATAAATATATAAAGATGGCTCACCTCTATTGTAAACATATCTTTGCTTCAAATTACTGAAAGACAAAGACAAACAAAATACCTAGCTACACCATTTTTGACAAATGATACAGATGAAACCACCAGTCACACTTAACTACCTTAAGTAAACCCTCTCCCATAAACCCACTCATTTCACACATAATCTATGGTTTACAGCTCTCCCATTGTCTTGTATAGCCACCCATCTCATCCCTATCTCTAGCCCACCTGCCACTAGACAAAGTGCACAGTTATGCCTCTCAGTGCTCTTCACCCATATACGACTCATTTCATGGGGTTTTAAGCACCCCCTGTCTAGCACATGAGTCATAACTTATTATCTTCGTCCACCCTGATATCGATTAATATGGAAGCATACGCCAAAACAAAATTAGGCATAACACTTATGATAAAGGGCCAGACTGTCAGTACCATAGGATTATAGGTCTTGCTCACCAAACTAACCATATAGTAAATGAGTACCAGTGTAATACAGTCTTTACTGCGGAGACTCCATCCCCTGCATAACTCACAATATCCCTCTAAATCTGGTCCAGTGATTTCATGCATTACTCCCTCGGCGTTAACTTGAGCACCCTCCAGCCAGAAAAATAAGCAAGACAAAGGGAGAGGACAACAACAGAGGATTGGCCTATTACGGATGCTAGAATGTTGTTTAATTTGTAAACGTGCAAAAAGATAAAAAGCAAATCAAGAGTACTCCCTGGAAGAGCTAGAGAATAAAAACCTACAACCAACGACTGGAATGTTATAACTTTTTCTTTTTTATTAGTACGAGGAGCCGCCGTGCCATCCCTACCTTCTCAGACCTCACACGCCCCAGACAAGGCAACCACCAGCCTCACACAAGACAAACAGCTGCCACACCAAGGCCTATAGATGTATCGAGTCACCGTCGGCTATCAGTAAAGACACACTCACCATCCACTACACAGGAAAGTCGTTCGTCATCTAGTCACGTGAAGAGAAAACAAAGAGATCCCAACTTGCTACGTCATGACCTCAAATAATAGTAAAGTAAAAAAAACTTCGTTCCCATCTCTAGAAACAAAGTGAAAATTAATGGAAACAGTGAACATAGTGATGAACATGTAGAATGTAGAGGCACGAAACATACCTTAGCAGGGTCAAGGCAGCAGCAAACAAGAATTCCTTCCCAAAGTGTTCCTGTGCTGGCTTCCCTCCTAATGTCCTCCCTGTGACAAGCGGTGTTTATGTTTAGGGTCGCTGCTTGTATGGGAAAAAGTGTTGTATGACTAGAAGTGACCCGTATCTTCACTATCAACATTGCATTGCCTACATACTTACACATTAATGTAAGTGTGATACATATATGTAACTATAAACTTTCAAAGGTGACGTAATATTTGTTTATTTTTAAAGTAGATGACGGCCTTGCGTCTGGCAGAGGGCTGGCGGTCACGCGGGTATGACTCCGCACACGGATGGATGTTATTTCTTTATTTCTACATACTAAGTAACTTTGAATGCAAACTACCTAAACCTGAAAAAGTAGTACAAACAAATATCTAAAGCCACACCATCTGCTATTCGAGTCCTGAATGTATGCTGCACACATTATTGGCGCTTATCTTCATATCTTTACCGAGGCTACTTGTATTTTATTCTTTTTTTTTTTTTTTATGTGATAATACACTTGTAGATCGGATGGAGATTATGGACACCTGCACATGACTTACCTAAGTTACCTAAGTTAGTTAGGCTACGATATTTTCCTAATTTCTTTAATGTGCGGGATTTGCGCCATCCCATGAAACATTTCTTAGAACATGAGGTAACAAAGGTGAACGCTCCTTTCAATAATACAGTAGTAAATCAATGATGATGGTGATGATAATGGTAATGATAATAATGATAATAATAATAATAATAATAATAATAATAATAATAATAATAATAATAATAATAATAACATTAATAATAATAATAATAATGATAATAATAATTATTATTATAATAACTAATGATATTAATAATAATAATAATAATAATAATAATAATAATAATAATAATAATAATAATAATAATGATAATAATAACAATGATTCTATGATAATTCATTCTAGATACAGAAACTGAAGGTAGAGAAAAACCAAAGCAGCAACATTGTTTCTTTACACACACACACACACACACACACACACTGATAAGCAATAGTATGTCAGAGGAGTTAGGATGGTGAGAGAGGGGCGGGGCAGATTGGAGCCACCAGTTCAAGACCAGTGCACTGTGCACCACGATATCTCCCCAGTGGCCACACCTCACACCATAGTCGGAACGGTGAGTGAGTAGTGAGTAGTGAGTAAGACCTAGCTATTCCCAACATTCAACCCTCATAGCTGGCACAGGTGTTCATAAATTGTTTTCTTTTATAAATTACATAAATTCAGCTGATGTGGATACTTGAAAAATAAATATGTGCTATTGGTATTTTTCATGATATGTCTCTATGTACTTGAGTTTGTCAGTGATCCCGTAATAAGCAAATATACACGCAAATGCAACAGTTCAGAATCGTCTTCACTGCAGCGAAAACCTCCCCGCCAGAATTACCTCCTAACTGTTACTGATTCACTAAGCGGTTACCATAATCTCTGTGTCCCAGATCTACACGACAGCGTATTAATGATCACTTCGTCGCGACACATGAAATCAATCCAGTAGTCTATCGTGTCTATTCAGTCGTTTAAACTGACGCTGTAATTCTCTGAGCTCGTTTTAGTTCTTTGTCTTGAGCGTGGATGGGTGTAATGACAACACTGCTGGCTCACGTGTGAATCATTGCTCATGGCTGAGGCAACGACGCCCATGTGACGACAGTGTTATAATAAAGGATACCATGTTCATACCTTCATGTTCCTGATTCCGATTCCGAATTTTGCTTCTGAATATCATCACACACACACACACACACACACACACACACACACACGCACGCACATGTAAAAATTATCAGCTGTACGGAAGCGAAGGCAGACTAGAACAATGAGTGTCTTTATGGTGCCTTATGGTCGTGGATAAAACTGTGACGTGTGGTGATCAAGATGTCAAGTTTCCTGGTGCGGATACAAAGAGGAATCATTGTTGCTGTTGTGGATGCATTATTTATTCTTTATTTTAATTGTAATTTGTTAATTTATTTATTGATCATTCACCTTATTTCTTATTTTTATCTGTATATTTAATTTGTGGACCATATCCATCGTAAAGACCAAAATTATGTTCAGTGCTACTGCGTTGGTCAGTGACCTCGTGTGTTGGTCGTAGTACATACAGTGCATCACGGCTCGAGAGGTTCCAAGTCGTGTTGTGCGCTGTAATAGTTCTACAACACCCCTCCTAACATGATAACCTTTGGTAGTG
>NC_059294.1:26780311-26817811 GCF_017591435.1 Portunus trituberculatus
TAGCAGCAGCAGTAGTAGTAGTAGTAGTAGTAGTAGTAGTAGTAGTAGTAGTAGTAGTAGTAGTAGTAGTAGTAACATTTCAATATCTATGTCAGCAGCTCACCTAGAATAGCAAGCTATCTAGACTGGTTTAAAGATAACGGAGGGACCTCTTGACCTACTACTTATACCCTCGCTTCTACCACAGCTTCACCGTGTTTGCTCTGTGGTGAATGTATCAGCAAACACACACACACACACACACACACATTTCTCTCTCTCTCTCTCTCTCTCTCTCTCTCTCTCTCTCTCTCTCTCTCTCCGTGACACATTTGATTATTTGTTTTCAATTACGTCTTCTTCTTCTTCTTCTTCTTCTTCTGTTGGCGTTTCCCATTTTCATACTTACCTTTATAGTAATTAGTCATCTGTTAGTGAGTCAGTGAACCACAAAGCCACTACATTCATGGCCACACCACAATATCACCTTTACAGTTACTCATATCCTCTTTGGGAATCCTTATAGTCACACACACACCCAAGAACTAACCTATACCCGCTCAAATCCCTTCACGTAACTCACTACGGACATTCGAGATTGAAATTTCTACTATGACAAAATTAAAAGTGCATTCTCTCTCTCTCTCTCTCTCTCTCTCTCTCTCTCTCTCTCTCTCTCTCTCTCTCTCGACCGGAGCAATTATAGAAGCTTAGTGACTACGGCGATGAATCACAAGGGAGCCATTTTGTGGATTGTGGAAGGGAGCGGAAAAATTAGTCACCTCACTATACCAATCCCTCTGTCCCATCAGCTTTCTCTCTCTCTCTCTCTCTCTCTCTCTCTGATAAAGTGAACGTTATACGATTTTTTTTCTTTTAAGGTGGCTGTTCATGCAATGGCACGTGATGATCTGTTTGAATCTGCAAAACTTGTCTGTTTTTTTTTTATCGCACACACACACACACACACACACACACACACACACACACACACATATTGTGGTAATGTCCCACCCCTGTACATTTTCAGTGTATTTTTTTACATTGCCTAATTAATAAACCGTTTATTATTATTATTATTATTATTACACACACACACACAAGGGGAAAGGGTACTATTGGAAAACTATGCATACACCACACCGCTCTGGGGGAAAAATGCCGAGTTATGGTAACCAAGGTGGAAACAATAACTGACTACTACTACTACTACTACTACACACACAAAAATAATTGTAGATGAGTTATTTCCTTGAGTTGTGATGCGCACGAGGGTGAGCTGCCTTTCTGGTGCAGGCGAGGGTGGTGCTATTGACACGATCATCTTTGGCTGTGTGCGCAGGACAATGGTAAAGAGAACAGAAGGTAGTCTCAGGTAAAGGGGACTGAAGCACGTCATAGGCTTGATCTGAGTGGGTGTGTAGTGACGTCACCTTCAGGAAGGGTCGGCCGGTCTCTGACCTAATACCCAGTCACTGTCAGTCATACATCCTGTGGTGTTTTTTTTTTTTTTTTTTTTGAAGATTGCCATCTCTCGGGAGAGATGACGTGGGCCTGTGGTGGTGAGAGCATAAGCCTTGAATCTATTAATTTTTAAGAAAAATGTCCGCTTCTCGCATTGTTTATGGATGCAAGTCTATGCATAGGAAAGGAACTGTCCAACGTTGTCATACTTTACCCAAAGAAGAACTGAGGAAGAAAATGGCAGAAAATATGTAGTGTTACCAGTAATAGGTCTATCACTACACTAACTGACACAACCTAAGCTAGAGGTGCCACATATCTTAAAATACAGTAGTGTACGGTGCAGGTCCTCTCCGTTTTCTTTTAATTCCACTTCCAAAATATGACGTCATCATAACCTGCGCGGCAGGTCAGGCTGAGACTACCTTATTCTCTTTACCTTGTGCAGAACCTTCAATGCACTGACATATCGCAGGACACCAATATATATATATATATATATATATATATATATATATATATATATATATATATATATATATATATATATTCTGAATACTTAATCTCTTTTTTTCTTTTATAGATGAGAATGTTTAATTAAGGGACAAACAATTTTATACTTGCACTTTTATACCTACAGTGCTGCTTGGGAGAAGGCCGAGACAACGTTGCTGCGTCAGGGAATGAACCAGTGGCCGTCACCCCAGAGAGCAGCCCTCGACAAGTGTGTGTTCTCCTGTCGTGGCTGCAATGCAGAGAACAGATATGGAGAAAGATTCTGTATGGTGGCAACGTTACGTAATCATTGTTGGAATGATCATCATCGGTCTCGGTCCTACAGCATTCCTTATGGTTGCTTTTATGTACGAGTCTCTCACAGGATCCACTACTTTGGCCCTCTTCTCCATCAGCTGTCTGTGCACCATGACAGCCTACTTAATTACCCAAACATACCTTCGCCCGCGCCCACCACACCATGCACCGCTAACACAGGTAAAAAAGTGTATATATATATATATATATATATATATATATATATATATATATATATATATATATATATTTCTCTCTCTCTCTCTCTCTCTCTCTCTCTTCTTCTTCTTCTTCTTCTTCTTCTTCTTCTTCTTCTTCTTCTTCTTCTTCTTCTTCTTCTTCTTCCTCCTCCTCCTCCTCCTCCTCTTGTTGTCGTTGTTGTTGTTGTTGTTGTTGTTGTTGTTGTTCTTTTTGCATACTAAAGGAGGAAAGTAACACACGTGTGCTACTACTACTACTACTACTACTACTACTACTACTACTACTACTACTACTACTACTACTACTACTACATTTTTTTCTATGTAAGAGAGGAGGACTGGCCAAAGGCAACGAGGATATAAAGAAGAAACACCCTCTCAATCGCCAGTCTCCTTACAAAGCCGATACAATTAGCCCAAGGATAGGGACAAATGTCATGAAACCTCCCTCTTGAATGAAACCAAGTCATAAGAAGTTTGAAATATAGACACATGCAGGGAGTTGCAGAGTTTACCGGAGAAAGGTATGAAACACTGAGAGTACTGGTTAGAGAGTTGGTTAGATTACTGGTTAGAGAGTTGGTTAGAGAGTTGGACAGAATAGGTGTAAAAGGAAGAAGAAAGCCTTGTGTAGCGAGGTCGCAGGAGGAGGGGAGGCATGCAGTTAGCAAGATCAAAATATCAGTTAGCATGAAAATAATGATAAAAGATAGCAAGAGATGTAACATTTCGGCGGTGAGAAAGAGGCTGAAGACATTCAGTCAGAGGAGGGGAGTTGATGAGACGAAAAGCATTTCATTCCACCCTATCTAATAAAACTGTGTGAATGGAAACCCCCAAACATGCATCGAGTATGCTCCATACAAGGACGGATAAGGCCCTTGCACAGAGTTAGCAGTTGGGAGGCGAGAAAAAACTGGCGGAGATGCCTTAGAACGCCTAACATCATAGAAGCTGTTTTAGCAAAAGATGAGATGTGAAGTTTTCAGTTTAGATTATGAGTAAAGGATAGGCCAAGGATATTCAGAGTAGAAGAGGGAGACAGTTGAGTGTCGTTGAAGAAGATGGGATAATTGTCTGGAAAGTTTTGTCGAGTTGATAGATGAAGGAATTGAATTTTTGAGGCATCGAACACTACAAAGTTTTCCCTGCTCCAATCAGAAATTTTAGAAAGATCAGAAGTTAGGCGTTCTGCATAACCTGTCGACTTCTTGAAAATTTGGTTGTCTCTGAAAAGACGTGAAAAGGTGTGGGTTGGTATCGTCAGCATAGGAGTGGATAGGGCAAAAAATTTGGTCAAGAAGATCATTAATGAATAATATGAAGAAAGTGGGTGACAGGACAGAATCCAGTGGAACACCACTGTTGATATATTTAGGAAAAGAACAGAGGGCTTCACCACAGCAGCAATATAGAGCGGTCGGGAAGGACACTTAAGATGAAGTTATAGAGAAGGATAGAAGCCGTATATATATATATATATATATATATATATATATATATATATATATATATATATATATATATATATATATATATATATATATATATATATATATATATATATATATATATATATATATATATATATATATATATATATATATATATATATATATATATTGAAGGGCAGTTTTGAAATCAAACCTTTGTGCCAGACACTATCAAAAGCTTTTGATATGTCTAACGCGACGGCAAATGTTTCACCGAAATTTCTAAAAGAGGATGACCAAGACTCAGTAAGGAACGCCAGAAGATCACCAGTAGAGCGACCTTGACGGAAGTCACACTGGTGATCAGATGGACGATTGTGAAGTGACAGATGTTTAAGTACCCTCCTATTCAGGATAAATTATAAAACTTAAGACAAGCAAGAGATTAAAGCGGTAATTTGAGGAATTAGACCCAACATCCTTTTTAGGAACAGGCTGAAAGTATAGCAAACTTCCAGTAAGGAGGAAAGGTAGAAGCTGATAGAAAGAGTTTGAAGAGTTTGGCCAGGCAAGGTGCAAGCATGAAAGCACAGTTTTTGAGAACGATAGAAGGGACTCCATCAGGTCTATAAGCCTTCCAAGGGTTTAAGCCAGCAAGGGCACGGAAAACATCATTAAGAGGAATTTTGATTGATGGCATGAAATAATCAGAGGGAGGAGGAGAGTCGGAGGTGTCTCTGGCGTTTTGCCTCTGCCAGTTGGAGGATATGAGGAGATATTATGCTGATTTTCCCTTGAATGATTACTATTTCCGTGTCGGACATCCATCTCTGTGTGCTGAACGCATAACAGAGGTGATAGTGTCTGGCATGGAGGAGTACATTCCTCATTCTTTTTCTTAACCTACGTAAACCTTTCAAACCTGCTCTTGTGCACTTTATATTTCTGCCCAGAATTATGCTAAGTCTGTTCTTCAACTTGCCAAACACTTTTTCATAAATAGAAAATGTTAAAACCTTGCAAACTCTAACTCCCCCTCGAGACTTCTGGCATCAGGCCAAAAACATTTCCAGTAACTTCACTTCTTCATCTTTCCCTCCTTTATTTCTTCCTGATGACACAACTGCCATCTTATCTGTTTCTAAAGTTGAACTCTTCTCTCAAACCTTTGCTAACAACTCCACCTTGGATGATTCTCTCCTTCTTCCTCTGACTATTTCATGTCTACAATTAAAATTCTTCGTAATGATGTTTTCCATGGCCTCGCTGGCCCTCAGATGGCTTATGGACCTGATGGGGTCCTTCCTATTGTTCTCAAAAACTGGCTTCTATGCTTGCACCTTGCCTGGCCAAACTCTTTCAACTATGCCTATCGACTTCTACCTTTCCTTCTTGCTGGAAGTTTGACTACATTCAGCCTGTTCTAAAAAGGGTGACCGTTCTAATCCCTCAAACTACCATCCTATAGCTTTTTTAATCTCTTGCTTGTCTATCCTCAGTAGGAAAGTTCTTTAACATTTGTCACTTCAGTCTTCTATCTGATCGCTAGTATGTTTTCCGTCAAGGTAGCTCTACTGGTGATCTTCAGGCGTTCCTTACTGAGTCTTGGTCATCCTCCTTTAGAGATTTTGATGAAACTTTTGCTGTCGTGTTAGACATATCAAAAGCTTTTGATAGAGTCTGGCACAAAGTTTTGATCTCAAAACTGCCCTCCTTGTGTTTCTATCCTTTTCTGCAACTTTATCTCAAGTTTCCTTTCCGACTGTTCTATTGGTGTTGTGGTAGACAGCTACTATTCTCCTAAATCTATTAATAGTGGTGTTCCTTAGGATTCTGTCCTGTCACCCACTCTTTTTCTATTATTCATTAACGACCTTCTTAAGCAATCTTCTTGACCTATCCACTCCTACGCTGATGATACCACCCTACATCTTTCCACGTTCTTTCAGAGACAACCAACCCTTCAGGAAGTCAGCAGATCACGGAACGCCACAGAACGCCTGACTTCTGATCTCTCTAAGATTTCTGATTGGGGCAGAGAAAACTTGGTAGTGTTCATTGCCTCAAAAACTCAATTCCTCCATCTTTCAACTCGACACAACCTTCCAGACAAATATCCTTTTTTTTTTTTCAATGACACTCAACTGTCTCCCTCTTCTACACTGAATATCCTCGGTCTGTCCTTTACTCATAATCTTAACTGGAAACTTCACATCTCATTTCTTGCTAAAACAGCTTCTATGATGTTAGGCGTTCTGCGGCGTCTCTGCTAGTTTTTCTCGCTCCTCGAACTACTAATTCTGTACAAGGGCTTTATCCTGAGTACTTGTCTTTCCCTTCCCCTCTCATTGCCTTCATAAATCATGGGAAGTTTCTGTTGTGTCTATGTGTGTGTGTGTGTGTGTGTGTGTGTGTGTGTGTGTGTGTGTGTATGTGTGTGTGCTTACTGAGTTGTATTTATCTATAGGCGTATGTTACAGGGTTTGAGCGGATTCATAGTGCCCTGTTTCCATATCCAAATTTCTCCGACTTTTCCTTAAATCTATGCACACTTTCTGCTACTACAGTCTCTTCACTGAAGGTGTTCCGCATGTCTATACCGTCATATGTAGAAAGCTGGACTTTTTAATGTTCCTCAGACATTGAATTTTCATGATCTTTTTAGAGTGCCCTCTTGTATACGTCCATCACTATCTTCTGGCAGTGATACCACGCCTTGTCTGTCTATCTTTTCCATACAATTCACTATCTTATACGAGTACATCGTCATTAGAAATCTCCTCTCTCCCGTGTGTGTGTGTGTGTGTGTGTGTGTGTGTGTGTGTGTGTGTGTGTGTGTGTATATGAGTGTGTGTGTGTGTGTGTGTGTGTGTGTGTGTGTGTGTGTGTGTGTGTGTGTGTTTCACTGTTTGATCTGCTGCAGTCTCTGACGAGACAGCCAGACGTTACCCTACGGAACGAGCTCAGAGCTCATTATTTCCGATCTTTGGATAGGCCTGAGACCAGGCACACACCACACACCGGGACAACAAGGTCACAACTCCTCGATTTACATCCCCTACCTACTCACTGCTAGGTGAACAGGGGCTACACGTGAAAGGAGACACACCCAAATATCTCTACCCGGCCGGGGAATCGAACCCCGGTCCTCTGGCTTGTGAAGCGCTCTAACCACTAAGCTACCGGACTGTGTGTGTGTGTGTGTGTGTGTGTGTGTGCCTTTATGTGTGTGTGTGTGTGTGTGTGTGTGTGTGTGTGTGTGCCTATATGAGTGTGTGTGTGTGTGTGTGTGCCTATATGAGTGTGTGTGTGTGTGTGTGTGTGTGTGTTCTCCTTGTCTTTTCACGTACCCTTAAGGCCCTATCACACTGGCCTATGATACGCGGAACCAGGAACATCCGCTCTAGATAGCTGGAACTTGCCCGGGATTAGCGGAACTAAGTTGGGATGGCTTCATATCCATCCCGGTTCTCCGTATGCTATCCCAATGGAAAAGTAAACATGATATATGTAATAAAAGCCTTTCATTTGAACTAAAAAAGAATGTGACTAAATTTTTCATATTGGAATATTAAATAATATTTCATCAATTTAGAAAGGTAAAGTATATAATATATAGCATGTCGATAGTTTGGGCTCATGGCAACCACCTCCGACTCTAAAGCTGCCATCGCGCACGTCTCAGCTTTTCTCTAGTTTTTTTTACTTACTTTTCTTTAACAAGACGAAGTGCAAATGCAGTTCCTGGACAAAGCACAGGCTGAGGTATAAGCGGCATGGTTTTGTTCTGGTTTATTTTGATTAGGCTTTGTCTTGGTTAGTGGGCCGTTTGCCTAGCATAACAAGAACACGGGCAGCTTGTGTGTGATAGTGTTCCTGGTTTCGTACCAAGAACCATGGCCCACATTCCGCGTAACATAGGCCAGTGTGATAGCCTCTTTATGATCCACATTGCCCACTCCAAGGGGTGGAAAGACCCCAGTTTGGGCAATAGTGTTCCATACCTGTTAGAAATCTCTCTCAGTTCACCTCTTAACTTGTACCTCTCAAAGTAATGTAAATTCAAAGGCTTCCCTGTTCTTCCTTAAAACGTTTTATTCGTATTATCTTTTTCGTCATCCTCCTCTGAACTGATTCTAACAAACTTTTGTCCTGGATGTAATACGAGTTCCAAAACCGCACGATGTAGTCTTGACGAGGTATACCCAATGGCAAATATAACTAATATTACTTCAGGAGTTGTATCATTTACACTCCTAAAAATTAATCCCAATATCTGATTTTATTTACGTCTGGCTTCTATGCATCATTCACCCTGATGGAATTGAGAGCAAACTTATCTACCTTTTTTTTTTCGTTCTCTGATCTTACTTTCTCCTACCTACATTAAGTACTTTAGATTTAATATTACCAGATTGCATTTAACCATCTATCTTTTCCATTTGTTTATTCTATTTATGCTTACAACTAAGGAGGCCCGTGTTTCAATCCCAGAGGCAGATGAACGAGCTCAATTGTGTAATCTGTCTTCACCCAGCAGCATGTATTGTAGGTAAGTACATTAGTGGATGTAATCAGGACTGTCACCTCGATAGTCCGGCGTGTGGCGTGTGAGTTGTCTCAGTCCTATCCAAAGCTCGGTCTTATGGAACGGCTGGCTGTGACGCGACACCATGTAGTACACACACACACACACACACACACACACACACACACACACACACACACACACACACACACACACGAGTATTATTGTTTTTGTGGATTTTTTTTTTCAGAAAGCACCCAAATACAGGTAAAAATTTACTTCATATCAATTTAATGATGCAGTTTTTTCCCTGGTATCTGTCTTCGTTCATCAGAAAGGTATTCAAGGCTTTCCGAAACTAAATTTCCAGTTGATTATGATAATTTGCATCACACACACACACACACACACACACACATCCGGTAGCTCAGTGGTTAGAGCGCTGGCTTCACAAGCCAGAGGACCGGGGTTCGATTCCCCGGCTGGGTGGAGATATTTGGGTGTGTCTCTTTTCACGTGTGAGTAGGTACGGGATGTAAATCGAGGAGTTGTGACCTTGTTGTCGTGGTGTGTGCCTGGTCTCAGGCCTATCCGAAGATCGGAAATAATGAGCTCTGAGCTCGTTCCGTAGGGTAACGTCTGTCTGTCTCGTCAGAGACTGCAGCAGATCAAACAGTGAAACACACACACACACACACAAACACACACACACATATTGATAATTCTACATCATCAATAGGAAAAACATCCATCAGAACTGTGCTTATCTTCTCTGTGGCATTCAAAGGGAGTCATGATGAGAGAACAAGGTGTTAAGAATGTGAGGCGGAGTGAACACTTTTACTTTCATGTCACCTGGAGTAGAGCAAGGAAAACGGCGGTGACGGGAGGCGGGACTATTCCCTCAGTACACAAGGAAAGAACTCCGTACTGGCATTTTGTGCTGAAATTATGCACACACATGTATGTATATGTATGTGTGTGTGTGTGTGTGTGTGTGTGTGTGTGTGTGTGCGCGCGCCTCTATGTGTGTGTGTGTGTGTGTGTGTGTGTGTAATTCACTGTTTGATCTGCTGCAGTCTCTGACGAGACAGCCAGATGTTACCCTACGGAACGAGCTCAGAGCTCATTATTTCCGATCTTCGGATAGGCCTGAGACCAGGCACACACCACACTTCGGGACAACAAGGTCACAACTCCTCGATTTACATTCCGTACCTACTTACTGCTAGGTGAACAGGGGCTACACGTGAAAGGAGACACACCCAAATATCTCCACCCAGCCGGGGAATCGAACCCCGGTCCTCTGGCTTGTGAAGCCAGCGCTCTAACCACTGAGCTGTGTGTGTGTGTGTGTGTGTGTGTGTGTGTGTGTGTGTGTGTGTGTGTGTGTGTTTGCCTCAGCGGTCAAAAGTGTCAAGTAGCAAAGTTAAGTTTGGAACAGGAGAATGGTGTTGATCGCAAATCATTAAGACAAATCCCTGATCTTGTAATTGATTTTCCCAGTTGCTATCATTGCTGAGCTAATAAGCAGGAATCCCTAACAGCTTCCCTGCCGCGCGGGGCCGGTTAGCCAGTGAATCTTTTTTCCCCGCCTGTAAACGGATGTTAGGAATTTTCCTTGTTTATTCCCGGGCGAGTTCCAGATCTCCCCACCGTCTCCACTCTTTCTGACTGCAACTGTTAGAACGAGAGTGCGGCCCCGACCATGCTGGTCTACCATGCTTATAAAACCAGTCTGGAGCGGTGCGACTTCATTCAAGACTGAGAAGCCTCCAGGACGGGGTTGCTGTGGTGGTGCAAGTTTATCTTTTTTGCGTTCACGACCAAAGCAATGCTTCGCTCACACGAGTCTCTCCTACTCACTTTTGCGGGGACGATGCCCGCTCTTGTGATGCTGGTGGTATTTTTTAACAACCAAAGCTTTGGTTCTGAAGGCTTTTCTTTCTTAGTGGTGATATCAGTGGTATGTGCCTGCATATCTATACTGATTGCGAGGATCAGATTACTGGGAGGCAAAGCATCGGAAGCACACACTCAGGTAAGGTACAAAGTGTTTCCTTTCCTTCTAAAATACTCGCTAGTATTAGTTTCCTTGATGCAATCCGCATGAAACCGATATCCTTGTTCAGCGCCATTAAAATTAATTATACAGTGTAATGGAAAAAAAAGAAAAACGAGGAAAAATCGACACTATTTTGAGTATCAGGTTATGTCTAATGTACCGACTATCATAATTGAAACGAAAGAGCAAATAATATCATTTATGTATTGGATGATATAAAATGCCGATAGTGAATAACAGAAGTACAGTTCTTATACAGAAATAAAAAGTAAAAATACTGTACATACGCTGCATCCTTGCAGATCGATCGTTGAGCGGGAACAGCGAATGAAAAATATTGCGGTCGTTCAACTTTTCCTCCCTGCAACGATAGATGAGTATCTTAAAATAATGTTCTGCATAAGGGATAATTTTAACCCTAGATATTGTTTCGTGTCCCTAATCTTTAGTTCAACAATTAATACATATCCATAATCGTTGAACCCTGCACGTTTCATGGGAAGTGACCTCTCAAACCGGAATCAATGTTCAGCGAGCGTGGGGATTTCCGACGTATATAAAAGCAACATGATACGTTCTTCCTTGAGTTTTTCTTATTGTATTCTTTAACCTCAGTTTGGAGAGCTTCGCTGATGTTTTTTGTATCTAGATTATTATATTTTGACTAAACTAGAAATATCCCACCATGTCTACATATTACAAATAGAACAATTTTAATTAAAGATTGCTTGAATATACAATATGTTAATGGCAAGAACAAAGTTAGCAGATTCTAATAATAGTCACTCTCATGTTCCTCATTCATAAAAGCAATGTATGACTATAAAAAGAGTTCTTATGATTGAATTAAACAATAACTTACCTACATTTGCTTATCCAATTTACGACTATCATTAGCTGTTTGTATTTGCACATCATTGAATTAAACAGAGAGAGAGAGAGAGAGAGAGAGAGAGAGAGAGAGAGAGAGAGAGAGAGAGAGAGAGAGAGAGAGAGAGAGAGAGAGAGAGAGAGAGAGAGTGGTTGGGGGGAGGGAGCAGTTCTAGAAGCTATGTCATATTATATACTTGTACGGTGATAGAAAAGAAAGGATGACTAATGTATGATTTACTCTTGTTGCCTACCTTGTAATCCCTGGAAGGTACCCCCGTGTAGGTGAGCATCGCGGTGCTTCCCGACAAGGTGGCAGAGCGAGGCTGGTGCTTATCCAGGTTTTTCCAGTGGCGCCTGTCCAGTTCCAGGCTGTGTCTGGCTTGTGTATTGCGTAGTCTTTGTTTTCGAGTTACATATTCTTTACATTTGCTTTGATGTATAATGGTATGTTTGAATATTTCTGTTATATAATGCGGTGTTACCAGGCAGAGATGCGTCACTCCTCGTAGAATTTATACCAGCAGAAAATGGGCCGTCTGAATCTCTATTATCGTGTCATGCTATTATGTCTGTACATGTGTGTGTGTGTGTGTGTGTGTGTGTGTGTGTGTGTGTGTGTGTGTGTGTTGTTGTTGTTGTTGTTGTTGTTGTTGTTGTTGTTGTTGTTATTGTTGTTTTCCTCAGAGTATTCCCAGTTTCGTCACTTCTAGCCGTGGTGTAACATGTAATTCCACGTGTGTCCTGCAGCACTGCCCTGTCTTTGTTGTGTCTACAGTTACTCCATCGACTCTTGCAGGCAATACAACATACCAAAGACCTCCGTATAGGAACACTCTTTTATTTGTATATTTCAATTATTATATAATCATAATTATTATCATTTAAGTCATATATATATATATATATATATATATATATATATATATATATATATATATATATATATATATATATATATATATATATATATATATATATATATATATATATATTATATGTATGTATAATGAATCCCAAATCCCTCTCCAGGAAGTTCGTCCGTGTGATTAGTATTAGTTTTGCTTTATGTAAGGTCACGGTGCCTGAATACGATTATCACTCACATGAAAAAGGGAAAGAATGTCGATTCAGAGACAGTGCACAGTTTAATGGACCTGCTTGGCAAGTTCATCTTATTCCTTGATCCTGACTGGCACGTGGAGGCAAAGTAATGCAGAAGTAAGCAGCACGTGTTTCAAATGTGTTCTGTTAAATTGTTTTGACGCCTGCCGAATAGAAGCTATCATGATGTAATAATTATTAATATGTTTTTTTTTTTTTTACTATTTAATAGTTATATATATAAGAAATCTGTAAAAATGAAAAAAAAAAATGCATTTTGTGTGAGGTGGGGGCTGTTTTATGTAAGAGGGGAAGATTGGCCAGGGGCAACCGAAAGAGTTGAACAAAAAGGCTCATTTAGTTGCCAGTCCTCGTGCAGGTCCGAGAGTTAGTTAAAAGAAAAGAGATAAATGTCTTGAAACCTTCCTCTTAAATGATTTCAGGTAATAGGAAGATGGAAATACAAAAGCAGGTAGGGATTTCCAGAGTTTATCGGATACTAATAACTTCAAGTAAATACGGTACATTTTGCAATATTTTTTTCTTCCCTGGTTCAGTCTTACATCAGATAGGTGCACAGAATCTTTCGGTTGAGGACAGATCAAAAAGAAACTTTGAATATGCGGAAATTAAAACTCTTGTTTGAGGAATTAGGACGGTTAATGGGAGTTAGAGTTTTAACTGTTTCTATTAATAAGGGAGTTTTTGGGTAGTTGGAGAACAGTTTTGGCATAATACCATGCAGAAACATAAAGTGCAAGACATTCAGATGATGAAAGGTTCAAGTACCTTCTATGGGCAGCCTCTCTATCTTGTATAGCACGAGAACAGGCTCTGTTAGACCAAGATTGTTTGGAAGGTTTAGATCGAAAGAATGAATGAAAAATGTACACATCCATGCCAAACAATATCGCCTCTGTGATGTGCTCAACACAGACACAGATCTCTGACACAGAAGCAGTAATCATTCCAAGGAAAACTAGCGTAATATCTCCCGAAGTCCCTTCCAACTAGCAGAGACACTTCCACTTTGGGCGATCCTGATGAAGGATTGGAGCGATATGACAAGATACCGATCGAAGGAGCTCAACGAAGATGATAAGATAACATAAGCCGAAGGATTTAAGAGATTATGAAAAGATCAAAAATGTAAAACTATCTCCAAGACGATTAGGGATACGAGTAGGGTGTTGTACCAATTGCTCAAGGTCATGGGGATAGCAAAGTTGAAGGCTATTTACCAGGATGGTCAGTGAAGGGAGAGGAAAGCCAAAGCTGGTGGTGAACATTGAAATCTCCAAGGATGGAGAGCTCTGCAAAAGGATAGAGAGACAAAATGTGCTCCACTTTTAAATTTCAATAGAAATTAATTTCTTATAGTCAGAGGAGTTAGGACTTATGAGAAAGGTAAACAGCACAGATAAATCTAGTTAGAGAGTGACTCTAAAGTCGTAGCCAGATAGTGGAAAAGTCTGGAGAGTGTGGCCACGAGACCAAGTTAAGTTGTTGCGCACATAGAAGCAACATTCAGCTTTGGAATGAAAATTAAGATAGAGAAAGTAGGAACAAACAAAAAAATGTTGTCAATTGCCTCAGACATCTATTTTCCAGTTAGGGAAAGAAGACGGGGTTTAATAGAGGAGAGGTGGCTTTCTGCAGATTGAAAATTAAATCGCGACTGTTGCAGAAAATAAAGAAAAATAGTTGAATGGGTGTCAAGACACTTAGCGTCGATACCGGTAGAGTAATCGCCATATTTATTCATAATTTTCTTAATGAAATGTGTGTGTGTGTGTGTGTGTGTGTGTGTGTGTGTGTGTATGTGTGTGTTTCACTGTTTGATCTGCTGCAGTCTCTGACGAGACAGCCAGACGTTACCCTACGGAACGAGCTCAGAGCTCATTATTTCCGATCTTCGGATAGGCCTGAGACCAGGCACACACCACACACCGGGACAACAAGGTCACAACTCCTCGATTTACATCCCGTACCTACTCACTGCTAGGTGAAGAGGGGGTACACGTGAAAGGAGACACACCCAAATATCTCTACCCGGCCGGGGAATCGAACCCCGGTCCTCTGGCTTGTGAAGCCAGCGCTCTAACCACTGAGCTACCGGGCGTGTGTGTGTGTGTGTGTGTGTGTGTGTGTGTGTGTGTGTGTGTGTGTGTGTGTGTTATGTAAACAGGTGCATGTAGATTTGTGTCAAGGAAGAGTTGCCTTTAGAGAGCAGGCTGTGACTGTGCCGCTGTGTTGTCAGACATGAACATTCAGTGACGCCACATGTCGCTTATCAATAAGTTTATACAACATCCCGTGATGCAGTGTTTCGCACATCTCTGGAAGTAACTATCGTTCCGGCAGATATCTACTGCCTTTTGTTGTTGTTGTTGTTGTTGTTGTTGTTGTTGTTGTTGTTGTTGTTGTTGTTGTTGTTGTTGTTATTGTTGCTGCTGCTGCTGTTGTTGACGTCATTTATGTATCATCGAACTGAAGGCAATGTCAAGACTGTACTGCTTTGATAATAATGATACATTACTGCGGGATTAGTTTGTTTAATTAATATAGGAGTTTCACGTCACCTCTTAATAGACTCCTTTTAGGAATTATTGTAAATTACCATTTATTATTCAGAAAACTGCAAGTTTTACTCTGCAAACTGTGAACTGAGTGTTTCTCTCTTCGTTAGTGTTGGTAACACAGACGTGCGAAGGACATGATCTAGCATAACTTTCAGATTCAAGTCTCGCCCCTTGCTTCCTTACCAAAGAACACATTCTTCAAGCATGAGGAAAAGTGTGAAGCTGTTTATAGTTTTCAATACGGCTTTCTGTTCCGTCTTATCGTTGCTCACCATCTTTCTGTACTATAATCATTCGGTCAACACTGTGATCTTTGGACTAATTATTCCGCTGTTTTTCGTCTGCTTGTGGCTCTCGTGGTACTCAAACAACCGACAACTGACTAGAGCTACGCAGCAGGTGCGAACATCACAGGTGAGAATGTCGAGCAACAGCTCAGTGCAGTGCAATAGAAATTCCTGTACTAGTGCAGGAATTTGTTTAAATAAGCATGTTTATTTACAATTTATAGAATATCCGATATAATCTTAAATTTAGAAAAAATAATAAACAGTAACAAGAAGAGAAACACATGAACAATTTAATAAATAAATAAATAGATAAATAAAGAACGTGATTGATGATAATTTTACATAAGTATCTGTCGGTGTTTGTCTGCAGGTAATAACATCTGGAATAGAGATTTCGGCTATATTTCTTACTCATGCACTAACTATGTACATTTCTTGAACAGTGTGGGAGCTGTGTCATATGTTGTGCATAAGAGGAATTCTAAAGAAAATGCAAAGAAATACGTTCTCAGACATTTCCCGTGAAATAATGGCTTCTTCCAAAGTTCATTACTAAGTAGGGAAAGAAAGAAAGACAGAAACGTAGACATTACCCATGTAATAATGGCTTCTTGAAAGAGTTCATAAGTAAACAAGGCAAGGAAGTCAGAAACGTAGAAACACAAGGAACCAACCTGCTGCCCTGCAGGTTACTGCTGGCCTACACAAGGCGGCCATACATAGCTAGCTAGGTTTTGTTTTCGTGACGCCGTCGCTTGTCTTCGGCCTGTTATACCCGTACTTCCCAAAGTAATGCGAAGTCTTTCATTCACTACCATATTAGCAAACAGCTTACTTTCTCTTCTCTATTTCTTGCAGACTAAACAGATAGATGGAATCTTGAGTCTTTTGTTACAAGTCTTGCCATTCCCATTACTGAAAACAACTCTCCAATCCAAAACACTTCGCCATATTTCACATACCTTTCCTCTTTTCAGTAAATACCAAAAGACGTGTCACAATATGTATATGTTATCTCAATGTTCCTTAAGGGAAGATGTTCTACTCTGGTTTAACTTTACATTTACAATCAATAAAAATGCATTTTTTTGTGTGTGACACACACACACACACACACACACACACACACACACACACAAACCATTCTTTTCTAGTTTGTGTGTCAACATTGACCGTCTATCCTTCTATCTACATTTTTTCTTAATTTCTGGAGTGATTGCTGTGTGTGCTTGTTACTCTTCAGTGTTTCTTAATTCAGTATGAAATGTTTATCTCACACAGACTGAGGACGTTGAGAGCGGCCAAGGCGATGCATCCTCGGAGGATGCTCCCCCCATTTACGAGACCGTGGTGGCCAAGCCACCACCTTACGACAGTTTGTACGAGAGCTGCAACTTGCCAGTCTGTGGAGGGGATGACGAAGAGGCTGAGCCAGGTGTGAGCGACGGCTCCAAAGATTCTGACTTGCCCACCTATACACAGGCAGCACAAGCCCTAACACCTGTCTGATCGTCAATGTTTAAGCAATTTTGCTAAGGAATTTCAGTGTTACTTACTGATGGTCGTGAATCAGGCTTGTAGTTTCTCTCAGAATGGATCTGTTTGGATATTCATTGTTAACAAGGAAATCCAAGTTATGGTCTAACTTTCAAATCACTTCAGAATATCTTGTCTATGACAACCTGTGCACCACAGAGAGACAGAACCAAGTGGAGACATGATGTCTCCACGAACTATTTTGCTAGTGAAGTGAAAAAAAGTCAGACCACGATAGAAGCATCATTTTGTTTGTGATTAAGAAAAACATAAGCCGCAGCTCTATCATCTTACTTCATAATCATTCACGAATCATGACTGCAAAGCACCTTAGAAGTCTGACATGTGAGGTATGACTTGGTAGCAATGATATGTTGATATTGAATGCTGGAGATAGATAAATGTTGTGAATATATACATAAAATGTGTGTGTGTGTGTGTGTGTGTGTGTGTGTGGATGGATGGGTAGGTGGATGTTAGAGTTCGTGCACTCTCATCCGCCTCCTCCACTTTCCCTCAGCGCTCATGTGGTTTACTTGGGCAGAACATGTTGGCTGTATCATTTGCATCCTTCCGCTACTGATCTGATGGGCTGATGGTGAACTCGAATATGGTGTGCGTGGATCTTCATTATTTAGTTATTCTATGAAGAAAAAGTCCCATTGCACTCATATAAATGCCTGTGGAAAGGCTGTTCATTGCACCATAGAATAACGAGTTTGGAGGAGTGCAGTGAAGGACTGTAGACTGGCTGTCAGAAGACTGACACGATCCACAATAATGTGTAATGTGTTTTCAGATTCTGGTCATCTAATTCACAAAAGAGAAACGTAAAATTTTATTCGTAACGAATTTGTAGAGTAACGTTATTGGAATATTATATGATATTATAATATTCAGTGAGAAGGAGCAGGTTCCTTTGAAATTGGTGTATGTAGACTCACTCATAACATGGCAATAATTATGAAGTATACTATTTCATAGCCATAAATTGTTGCTTAGTAAATGAAAGTTTTGTTCAGCATCCATGCATGAATATGCTGGTTTGTAACTACGTCAGGCTTAGGTCGTGTTACATGTTACAGGGGCCGCCGTGATACAGTGGATCCGTGCGTGCTTTGGGGTCCGAGGGGTCTCCAAGCGCACGGGTTCGAATCCTGTCTACGGTCTGAGTGTAGGTTGGGCTTCCTCACTCGGGGCAACGGTTTCCTAGCGGGTGGGCTTTGAAATAGGAGGTAGCCTTAATAAGTATCCCCTTTAGCCCATAAACTCCCGTGAAAAGCCCACATGGTATAAAAAAAAAAAAAGGTCACGTGTAGAGGGTGCCGAATGATTTCGTACACATCGTCACATGATAATGATGTATCAATATGTTATCAATGACAGAGAAAAATCATCATATCAAATTTCTCGTTGAGTTTACAAAACCTCAGAATCAACGTGAAGGTAAATAGAAATGTGTATTGCACCAAACAGATGCAGTATTTTTTTTTTTTTTTTTTATTTCTCATGATTTGGGTATAAAATATGATTTCTTACAAATTTCAAAAGTGCTGCAACATTAGACATTTGGTACACTGAGATGAGACACATACATATACGAACCCAAAACTTTATGTTATCGCAATAATTCATTTCTGAATGTACTAAAAATAACTTTGTAAGAGTTGAAATAAACCGTGACTACTATCAAGACGAGTCCGATTTGATTGTACCCATGACACCTTCCTAGTATGAAACAATGATATCGGCCATAGGGAATGCATGGAAATGACAATTTTTTTTTTTTTTTTTCATTTTCATGTTGTGCGCTATATTGCCTGTAAGTTTACTTGAAGAGCATGGGAAACGCTGTCCAGCTTTTGCCCATTAGTGGCGCAGGCAATTTTGTTTATAGTGGTACCCATATTAGGGCCCATATCTCCACCCAAGTGCATCTTTGGTGTAACCACCTGAACCTGCTTATCATATATATATATATATATATATATATATATATATATATATATATATATATATATATATATATATATATATATATATATATATATATATATATATATATATATATATATATATATATATATATATATATATATATATATATATATATATATATATATATATATATATATATATATATATATATATATATATATATATATATATATATATATATATATATATATATATATGTATATATATATATATATATATATATATATATATATATATATATATATATATATATATAAAATTTTATACAAGAGTGAAGACTACCAAGGGCAACAAAGTGTTAAAAAAAAAAAGGCCCACTGGAACTGCAGATTCCCTAAACGATTGGAAAGAGTCAGCCAAAAGCCAGGGACAAATGTCTTGACACCTCTCTCTTAAAAGAAGTCAAGTCGTAAGAAGATGGAAATACAGAAGCAGGGAGTTCCAGAGTTTACCAGTAAAATGTATGAATGATTGAGAGTATTGGTTAAATCATATACTAGATGGTTGGACGGAATAGGAATGAGAGGAAGTAGAAAGCCATGTGCAGTGAGGCTGCAGGAGGAGGGGAGGCATGCAGATAGCAAGATCAGTAGAGGAGTTAGCATGCAAATAGTAATAAAAGATAGAAAGAGATGCAACATTTCGGCGGTGAGAAAGAGGCTGAAGACTGTCAGAGGATGGGAGTTGAAGAGACGAAATGCTTTTGATTCCATCCTATCTAATAAAGTTGTATGAGTGGAACCCTCCCTAAAACATGCGAAGAGTACTTCATACAAGGACAGATAAGGAAGGCCCTCTCCAAAAAAAATTTTCTTTTTCCTCTTCAGACCGTTCATCATTTTTTCCTTCTCGCCTCTTCCAACAATTCCTTATATCTTCTCCTCTCTTCCTCATTTCAATTTTTCCTTACGTACACCTCTTTACAACCTTCTACATCTCTTTATTTTGATGTTCTATATAAAATGTCCTCCGTAGATTGTTGTGACTTCAGTACTACTTTAATCGGTCTCCTTACTCACTCCTTGTACGGACCCAGTCTATGGATCTCTTCCACTTCTTGTAGGTCTTTTTTTCCTCATTATTTAGATTTTTGAACAGATCTCTTACCGTTTTTAATTCTTCTTTAATTCTCTTAGGCTTATATGTTATATTTTGTTCTTTCATCCCAAATATTAACACACTCTTCTTCTTTTCTGCTATTTCTCTTATCAATGTTTCCTTATTCTTCATAACATTAACCAGTTCCTTAGACCTTTCTTTTTTGTCTTCATTCAACTGATCTTTAATTATTTCTTGTAATCCAACCATCTCAGCTTCCCTCGACTCAGTCCATTGTGTTTTCTTCAGTTCCCACTCCTTTCAAACCTTTCACTTTGCTCACTGATCATTTCCTTAAAGTCATCTTTCTCCTTTACAACTTTCTCCATTTTCTCCTCCAACCATCTCTTGTATTTTTCAACCTCCGCTCTCGAGTGTGCATTCTCATCCACCAATAGTTTTTCATTTTCCTCCAGTCTCTTAACTCTTTCCTTCAAAGCCTTGCGGAATTCTCTATCCTGCTCCTCCTCACTCCTCTGAACTTTTAATTCCTTCACCAACTCCTCAAATTTCTTCTCTAACATTACCAATCTACCTTGCATTGTTGCTCCTGTTGAAGATGGACTCATATTTTGTATGGCCACTTTTGGTTTTGCTCCCTGGGCCTCATCGGCATATTTTGAATTTGGTAACTTATTTCTTACAGGTTTATCCATTTCATTTCACTCTTCCTGGGAGCGTGTGGGTGTGTGGTGGTGTGCACTGGCGGCCAGGCCTGGTAACTTTGTGTGTATGTGGTGGGATGTGTGTGTGTGTGTGTGTGTGTGTGTGTGTGTGTGTGTGTGTGTGTGTGTGTGTGTGTGTGTGTGTGTGTTAATATAAATGCATCTCCTGTTTCAGATCATGATGAATCATAACTGTAGTATTAAATCTTTATACTTAGGTGACGCTTTACAGCAGGCAAACGTACACTTGCAAAGCTTCAGTTCCCATCCTGTGGGTCGAGGACGATCAAGACGCCCGCTTGCTATCACCAGTTCGCTGAAACCCCGCCCACCTCTGACGTAAAAGGAATACGTGTGTGCGTTCAAAGCAAGGAAGAAAGAAACTGAACACGGGACTTTCAGATTAAGAGAAACGTTTAATAGGAAAATAAAAGAAGGAAATGATCTTACTGGGATGTTGCCAATGCCTGCTACTCATATAAACGTAATCACTTTCAAATACAACACTAATTCAATGTAGTGTGAAGTTTTATTTCTTTGCAGAGAAGACGGAAAAGGGAATCACACAGCATCCTTCTTCTGTAGACTGAATATTAAACAGGAAAAGTAGCAGATACGATTGTATATAATTACGTATATGCTATTGATAAGAATGTTTTGTACTCTCTCTCTCTCTCTCTCTCTCTCTCTCTCTCTCTCTCGTATAACATTTTTTATTTCTGCTCATGATAAGTTATTGTATTATGAATCTTTTTTTATACTTATTTGATGCTCTACTTGAGATCACCAGAAAATCAACTTCTATTCTGAGTCAGTAACAATCAAGCATCCTACCTATCATCTTGTAGTCGGTCCCGCCTACTTTTGACGTCATGCTATGTATATGACGTCACGCCAATTATATGACGTCACGCCCAAAACCTGCTGTTCCACCGCAAACCGCTTGCTTGCAGGTACGTACATGATGTGGTCCAAACATGAGCAAGAGTTTCACATTCTCTTACACTCAGAAGTGGTAAGTTGATTGCAAGCTAATATTGATTGCAAGCTTCTCCAGTCCATCTAAGAGTACTCTTACCTCAAAACATTATTTTGCTCACACTCATCACTCTCCATTATCACCACGGCCTTATATTTCCTATTATGTCTATAGCCGTCTTGACCAGATAAACACAGAGCTCTCTCTCTCTCTCTCTCTCTCTCTCTCTCTCTCTCTCTCTCTCTCTCTCTTTCTCTAAAAGTGAAGGCTTAAAACGAGTAAATGATGACGAATACCCAGTGTGACACAGCCTTCGTTGTTTACCACCTACTTTCCCATACAGCTTGTCAAGACAGACGCGACGACCTTGAGGTATGCCCAAAGAGAAGTGGCAACAGTGCACCTGTACTTTCCATTTCACAACACTGTCAGCAGCAGAAGCAGCAGATGTATTCACGTATTTGTAAAGCTTTTTTAAGGTTCTTTTCATTTAAAAAAAATCTCAAGTGTTCAGATTCACTTTAGTTCACTGTGTTCAATAGCTCGGTGCGAACGATAAACCCGAGATTTGTCAGAGGAACCTCACTAGCAAACCAGCAGACGACAAACATACTCTTAGTCGTGAATGTTTCAGATGCTTTCTACTTTGTCTTCAGGTGTTCGCTGCATATGTTTAAGTTTCTTACAAATGTATTTACCAGTAGAGACCTCTTTTATTTTTTTTGTTTTTCTTTCAAAGCAGAGCACCGGGCAATACATACCTGATGGTGAGTGTTGCCGCCCTGAGAATTTTGTTTTATAATTTGAAGTTATCATTTTGTTGCGATGAAATGACTGTAACGCTGCTTTATAGAAGGCTACGAGTTTTAGATCTCTTAATACTGTGAGGAGAAATGTATGAGTATTATTAACCATTGACCACAAGAAAAATTTATACAGAGAGAGAGAGAGAGAGAGAGAGAGAGAGAGAGAGAGAGAGAGAGAGAGAGAGAGAGAGTGAGAGAGAGAGAGAGTGGGAGGTGTTTTGGATATGTTTTATAACAAATAGACATAATCAATGTTGCATCGTTTGCTTTCTTCCGTAACACATTGATGACCACCTCCCCGTCTACAGTTCAGTCTGCGTGGCGGTGCGTGCGGTGTCAGCTGCCTATGCTGACGTCATGACAGTCTCTAGTCAGTTCCTCCTCAGCTTCCGGTATATTACTACATTCTTAAAATTACGGAAGATGCTGTGGAGTGAGACCTGTCCATCTTCTGCAGCCACAGCGTACGGCAAGGTGAAAGCACAAATGAAAGTGTTTACTCTATATTTGGCAAGATCTTGTACTTATTAGTCATCTGTTGTTTACTTATTTTGTTTTTCTTCTATATTGACGTACATTTTTTTTTTCTTTATATTTAGATACATCTTTTTTTGCTATTTTCTAATTTGTTGACCTTCACATACTCAGTACTATATTTGTTTTCCTTAAGTGCATTTAACTCAAACGTTTGAGAGTCTCCTTTCTGTGAATAAATAATCTTTACGAAAAGACTGAAAATTATGATTATTTTTTTTCAACATTTATATAATTAGTAAAAAAAAAAGTGAAGCCAAGGATGATGAATAAATAAAAAAAAAACGACAACCACACATAGAATATTAATGAAAGAGAATGTGAAGCTACAGAAACTGATAGTGAGGAGGTGCAGCACGATAAAAAAAAGTAATATAACTTGAAAAAAGAATAAACTTCCTGTGGCGGCTGAAGACCTTGGCGAGGAAGAAAGGAAGTGTTGACAAGGTGTGGTGGAAGAAACCTTAGACGGCCGGAAGGGAGCAAGAAGGAGAAGGAAGAGAGGAAGTAAGAGTGAGGCGGCTAAATATCGAGGGTGATTTGTTTAGGTCTCAAGGCTGCTACGGCTGGCGGAAGAGAGAGACAGAGAGAGAGAGAGAGAGAGAGAGAGAGAGAGAGAGAGAGAGAGAGAGAGTTCAGGAGCAGATGCTCCGGAAAAAGAGCAAGATAGGCATGACTCTCTCTCTCTCTCTCTCTCTCTCTGTCAAGAAATTACTCTGAAGCATTTACGATTAAGGAAATATTTAAATTCTTGTTCATGGCTGAAGGAGAAAAAACAAAAGAAAACGTTCTATGAATTTTATTACCAAAACTTTCCAATATTCAGTGGCAGATAAGTATACAATACCAGGCATGATGATGAATGATTGTGATCAGACAAAGCTGTAGGACAGCGTAATGTCTCAAGGCTTTCTCTCTCTCTCTCTCTCTCTCTCTCTCTCTCTCTCTCTCTTACATTCGCCATCAAGCTAACTCCACTGAATGAAATCCTTCCTTCAACAGTGATAGGTTTTCCTACCCAGTATTAATACAGATATGCCAAAAATAATCGATCTGAGAGAACAATATATAGTCAATCTATCCTGCTGAATGAAAGGAATATATCACAATTAATTACATCAGTACTATATTACTTTATTTATTTATTTATTTCTCTCTCTCTCTCTCTCTCTCTCTCTCTCTCTCTCTCTCTCTCTCTCTCTCTCTCTCTCTCTCTCTCTCTCTCTCTCTGGTGTAGCATTGTGAGCGTCACTTTTGGCGAAGTTGGTGATCTCGCCTTGGAATTAAGCGACATGATACTCAACATTTTTTATTTATTTTTTTTTTCATCAGACCCAACTGGAAGCTAAGTGGGACGCAAGGAACCCTAACCTCTCCCAGTTAATAGAACACTGCTCTACGTCAGCAACTTTCTACCACACTATGTAGGTTGGCGTTGACGTCAAGATGTACTGGGCCAATCAGCATCCAGCATTGTGACGAGCCCTCGGATTGCATCAGACAGCGCGGCGCCTTGTGGTGGCACTAGTAATTACATCCGGGCTGCTCGTGATTCATTCATTGACACCTTTACGTGTCCTTATCAGCATTTGATTATTTAGATCCTTAAGACTCTCGATGAAACACGTGCATTCCAGGAAGACACTGTCGTCGTCGTCCTCCGTCTACCTCCAATAGATACTTGCTGCGGCTGACATACTTGCACAGGTGACGCGTGTTGACACTGCTGCGTTTCTCTTGGTAACGTTCTCCAGCGTCTCGGCGAGCCAACAACGTCACAGCAATTACACATTCAAGGTGATGGGCACAGTTTTGTCTCACGTGCGTACGTCCACGTCGGAAACCCAGTAAAGGTCAGGTTGGGTGACCGAGAAGACTTTCGCCAACCTTGCTCAGGGGTCGGCGGAGGCCAGGTGGGGCCACCCCGGCAGTGAGTTGCTGCGTCTCGGTGCCTTGAGCTGTGGGCTGCCTGGCAAGGAGGCGACTGCTGGGATCTGGTGGGGTAGTAGAGGAGGTGTTCCCGGCAGCTGGACGTGGTGTGGTCGGGGTATGTTTCGCAGCAGAGAACGGTGGAGACGTGGTGATGACAGGAAAGATGGCGACGACGAAGACGACTTGCCAATGGAGATTAAGGGACTATCAGGTGGAGTAGGACGGCAGATGGTGTAGATGGACAATTGCTGCCTCGTGATGGGCGGCGTGGGAGGATAAACAGTGTGGACAGAGAGATGGCGACGACACACGGGAGGTGTAGGCAGCGGAACGAGAGTCTTCGGTTGGTTCTTTTGTATGAAACGACGAGTGCATGTGAAAATTAGTAGCAGTAACAACAGCAGCACCCCAGCAGCCAGAAGACTATGTCCCACCACTAGTGCAACTGTCGCTCCTATTTCAGAGAGATGCTCCTTGCCAACCTCCCCTGCCATTGTGGAAGACTCGCTTGACATTGTGTATCTTGACTAGAGTGGCACTTCACAAACACTTGAGTCCTTGATCCTTCTGCCACCGATACAATGAATGAGCGAGCTCTAGTGAGCGGGAGTCTGTCGCCCACCGACGAATGTAGCTGAATGACGCGGTACAGCGGTGCGCGCAGGGTTTTGTATCCCAGTGAAGGTCAGGGCCCTGCAGCCACAACACGAATAAAAGAAAACGAGGAAAAGATTTTACATTCTTCGCGCAACCCACTGACGTCACTCGATGAGACTCATAGACTCAGAATAGGAAAATATTACCATGTCTGCTACTCCTCACATGCAGTGCAAGTGAACGGGTTACCTGACGAGGTTCAACGTAATTCACCCAAATCTTCACTTCGAAAGTTGTTCGATGTTGTTAATGTAATCTAAGGAGGAAAATACTGATCACTTAAGTCACGATTTCTCAGAATTAGTGTTTATTTCAATGCTTGGGAAGACTTAGGTAAAACAGGTTCGTCTCTCCAACAAGCGGCAACATGTGTGCATAAAGTCAGGCATGAAGCTCACTGTGCTCCATTACGGTAAGGCCCTTCATGAATGCTGTTATTTGTATTACAATGACGATAACAATAATGATGATAATGACGATAATAGTAGTAATGATAATAATGATAATAATGAAAAATAAATAACAACAAAAACAACAACAACAATAATAATAATAATAATAATAATAATAATAATAATAAAAATAATAATAATAATAATAATAATAATAATAATAATAATAATAATAATAATAATAATAATAATAACAATAATAATGATAATAATAATAATAATAATAATAATAATAATAATAATAATAATAATAGTAATAATAATAACGATTATGAAAATGATGATAATAATAAAAATAATCATAACAATAACAATTATAGCAACAACAACAACAACAACAACAACAATAACAAAATCGTCATCATCATCATCATCATCATCATCATCATCATCATCGTTATCATCATCATCAACAGCAGCAGTAGCAACAGCAGCGGCAGCAACTACTCTCAACTTCAAGTTGAGCAAGTTGCTAATTTTGATGTCCATTCTATTGAACAAACCAAGACCTTTAAAGAGAACTGACGTTATATTTACATAAACTCACTCTCCTTAAGGTTATTACGATTGCACTGCACTTTCAACTAAGTCAACAGTTTTTACTATTGTCATTGGAGCTTTCAGATTAAATTACATAGCGCATGTCACAGCGGTAAGATATGCTGATCGATTAGACAGACAATACAAAACTTCCAAAGATAAAACCAGTGCACATTTTAGTTTGTAGTGCAAATATAATATTTCTAGGGAATGGGATTAAACTTTCCTTTGAGAAAATTATATGGGATAGCATAATCTTTTTTACTTCTATTTCTATATATTCTTTGTTGTGCATATATATATATATATATATATATATATATATATATATATATATATATATATATATATATATATATATATATATATATATATATATATATATATATATATATATATATATATATATATATATATATATATATGCGTCCTTGTATGGAGTACTCTTAGCATGTTTAGTGGGGTTTCCGATCACACAGTTTTATTAGATAGGATGGAATCAAGAAGCTATTCGTCTCATCACCCCCCTCTAAAACTGACTGTCTTCAGCCTCTTTCTAACCGCCGAAATGTTGCATCTGTTTCTATCTTTTATCGCTACATTCATGCTAACTGCTTTTTTTTATATTGCTAACTGCATGCCTCCCCTCCTCCTGCGGCCTCTTTGCACAAGGCTTTCTTCTTCCTCCCATTCGTATTCCGTCCAGCTTTCTAACACAAGAGTTAACCAGTATTCTCAATCATTCATACCTTTCTCTGGTAAACTCTGGAACTCTCTGCCTGCTTCTGTATTTCCATCTTCCTACGACTTGACTTCTTTTAAGAGTGAGGTATCAAGACATTTGTCTCAGACTTTCGGCTAATTCTTTACTATTCTTTTATTTAGAGAGCTTCCATTCAAGTGGGCCCTTTTTAATGTTTTGTTGTCCTTAGCAAGTTTCTCTCTTGTATAAAAAAAAAAAAAAAAAAATATATATATATATATATATATATATATATATATATATATATATATATATATATATATATATATATATATATATATATATATATATATATATATATATATATATATATATATATATATATATATATATATATATATATATATACGTATTGAATTTAGATATGATACCGACATCATAAAAAGTGACAGCAAGTCAAGAGAAGAATAATAAAAAGCAAAATGACACCATCCATGGCGATGAGATGCTTACCAATAAAGAAAGAAAAATGTTGTGCGCATCACAGTAATCTTTTTCTTGATGGATCTGGCTCACCTCTTTCTGTGGTTTCTTAACGTCAGAGGCAGCTGCCGAAACAAGCTGGTACGATCCGCCTTGAACTGCGAACATGTGGCTAGGTGCAGCTCCCCACTGCCCGCACTGACTCCGTAATGCAATGGAGAAGCAGTTTTTTCAGTCGTTCATCCTTTTTACTGATAAATTCGTCAACTTCTTCCTTGCTTCAGTATTTCCTCCTGTCTATAACTTATTTCCTCAATAGGGAGGCTTTTTAGACACCGGGTAATTTTGGACTTGCTCTCTCTCTCTCTCTCTCTCTCTCTCTCTCTCTCTCTGATCTGTTGCTTTTTACCAAAGCCCTTACGACGTCACACACACACACACACACACACACACACACACTGGGCAGCTGCTAGTGTTAGCACTCTTTGGCGCGGTCATGCAAATGTGCGAGCCTATAACCTAAGCGTTTTCAATTTGTGGTGTGCATACCCCTGCAGAGGATGCACCAAGGGTCTGGCAGGGGGTACGCCAATCCCACCGGAATTTACGAATACACAGTGTTTCTTTTCCACTTATGACAAAAGGAAGGAGGTACATGGCTGACAAACAATATCTGTAAAGGTGTACGTGGGAAAAAAAAAAAGGTTAAAAACCTCTGGTGTAGACCCTGTTCACATAGCAGCTAGTATAGGTACTGTGCAGGATGTAACCTGAGTTGTTGTGGCCTCGCTGTTCCGGTGTGTGGTGTGTGAATGGTTTCAGCCCCACCCGAAGATCGGTTGGGATGACCTTTGAGCTCTTTCCGCAGAGGAACGGCTGGCTAGGTGGCCCGTAGACGACCTTGGATGTATGGCACACACACACACACACACACACACACACACACACACACACACACACACACACACACGGCCCGGTAGATCAGTGGTTAGAGCGCTGGCTTCACAAGCCAGACGACCGGGGTTCGATTCCCCGGCTGGGTGGAGATATTTGGGTGTGTCTCCTTTCACGTGTAGCCCCTGTTCACCTAGCAGTGAGTAGGTACGGGATGTAAATCGAGGAGTTGTGACCTTGTTGTCCCGGTGTGTGGTGTGTGCCTGGTCTCAGGCCTATCCCAAGATCGGAAATAATGAGCTCTGAGCTCGTTCCGTAGGGTAACGTCTGGCTGTCTCGTCAGAGACTGCAGCAGATCAAACAGTGAATTACACACACACACACACACACACACACACACACACACACACACATAATGTAGTGGTTAGCACGCTCAACTCACATTCGAGAGGGCCGGGTTCGAGTCCCGGAGGCGGCGAGGCAAATGGGCAAGCCTCTTAATGTGTGGTCCCTGTTCACTTAGCAGTAAATAGGTACGGGATGTAACTCGAGGGTTGTGGCCTCACTTTCCCGGTGTGTGGAGTGTGTTGTGGTCTCGGTCCTACCCGAAGATCGGTCTATGAGCTCTGAGCTTGCTCCGTAATGGGGAAGACTGGCTGGGTGACCAGCAGACGACCGAGGTGTATTACACACACACACACACACACACACACACACACACACAGACACACACACATCTGGAAAGTTAAGTTTGATGGCTGACTTTGAAGTTCTGTTTGTGACTAAATTAACTTTTTATCCTGGTCCGAAGAAATCGAAAGAAACACTGATGACCATTTGATCAAAAAATCTCTTTCATCAGAGGTCCCAAATCCTTCAATAATATCTCTCACAAATATTTTTTCTTATTTCCTTTTTATTTTTTATTTATTTAATCATATATATGCATATATATATATATATATATATATATATATATATATATATATATATATATATATATATATATATATATATATATATATATATATATATATATATATATATATATATATATATATATATATATATATATATATATATATATATATATATATATATATATATATATATATATATATATATATATATATATATATATATATATATATATATATATATATATATATATATATATATATATATATATATATATATATATTATTTATTTCATTTTATTTTATTCTATATCATTTATTTTATTTATTTATTTATCTATTCTATTTATTTATTTTTTTTTTGTGTGTGTGTGTGTGTGATAGCAGACCTCGCTGCACAAGGCTTTCTTCCTCCTCTCTCCCCTATTTTGTCGAGCTCTCTAGCGCAAGAGTTAACCAGTATTCTTAATCATTCATCCTCTCTCTGGTAGACTCTGGAACTCACTGCCTGCTTCTGTATTTCCGACTTCCTACGACTGGACTTCTTTTAAGAGGGAGATATCAAGACATTTGTTCATTAATTTTGGGTAACTCTTTACTTTTCTTTTAGAGAACCAGGAGTCAAGTGGGCCTTTTTTTTTTATATTTTTTTGCCCTTGGCTGGCTTCTCTCCTGCATAAAAAAAAAGGTCTGTGTGAAGACAAATTCCAAGATGGCCGCCATTTATAGTACACAAATATGTAACTAATACAATAAATAATTAATGTATTTTGAGAAACGGAAATGATTTTTCCTTCTTTTTACAAGTATACATGTGCATGAAGCTTATGTTTTCCATTCATGTAAATACTTGATGGCAGCTGAAGCATGCTCAGCTGGTCAATTAATCAACGGTGGTTACATTGGAGGCCTACAGAGGTACTTATCTTCCTGATACCTGTACTAGGGGAATTTTCAGAAAATTAGTTTTCTATGTGTGTAATCTAGTCAATAAAACTTATTGGTGTGTTTCAGATTTCAGTGCAGGATTGCGTCTCTGTCAAGTCGCTGAAAAACGTATAGAAATATTATAGAGAGGTGCAGTGTCCCTGAGCGTGGACAGCTTTGTGACGCGGCACAGTCAACGCATAGCAAAACTGAAGTCTTGCGAAAACTTAAAATATAAAACTTTAAAGTGGTAGAGGATAGGTTTTGAAAGATAATGATGATAATGCTAGGATGACGATAATAATGATATTGACAATGATGACGTTGATGATGATAGTGAAATTAATGATAATAGTAATAATAATAATAATAATAATAATAATAATAATAATAATAATAATAATAATAATAATAATGATAATTATAACTACTACTACTACTACTACTACTACTACTACTACTACTACTACTACTACTACTACTACTACTAATAATAATAATAATAATAATAATAATATTAATAATACTACCATTACTACTACTACTACTACTACTACTAATAATAATAATAATAACAAGAACAAGAACAACAACAACAACAACTGCTGCTGCTGCTACACTGCTGCTGCTGCTGCAACAACACTGCTGCTGCTGCTGCTGCTGCTGCTGCTGCTGCTGCTGCTGCTGCTGCTGCTGCTGCTGCTGCTGCTGCTGCTGCTGCTGCTGCTGCTGCTGCTGCTGCTGCAACTGCTGCTGCTGCTGCTGCTGCTGCTGCTGCTGCTGCTGCTGCTGCTGCTGCTGCTGCTGCTGCTGCTGCTGCTGCTGCTGCTGCTGCTGCTGCTGCTGCTGCTGCTGCTGCTGCTGCTGCTGCTGCTGCTGCTGCTGCTGCTGCTGCTGCTGCTGCTGCTGCTGCTGCTGCTGCTGCTGCTGCTGCTGCTGCTGCTGCTGCTGCTGCTGCTGCTGCTGCTGCTGCTGCTGCTGCTGCTGCTACTGTTATGGTAATAATAATGGTGATTATAATAATAATAATAATAATAATAATAATAATAGTAATAATAATAATAATAATAATAATAATAATAATAATAATAATAATAACAATAATGATAATAATGATAACAATAATAATTATACTACTACTACTACTACTACTACTACTACTACTACTACTACTACTACTACTACTACTAATAATAATAATAATAATAATAATAATAACAATAATAATGATAATAATAATAATAATAATAATAATAATAATAATAATAATAATAATAATGATAACAATAGTAATAATAATAATAATAATAATAATAATAATAATAATAATAATAATAATAATAATAATAACAATAATAATAATAGTAATAATAATAATAATAATAATAATAATAATAATAATAATAATAATAATAAAGATAGTAATAATAACAACAATAAGAACAACAACAACAGTAATAATAATAATAATAATAATAATAATAATAATAATAATAATAATAATAATAATAATAACAATAATAATAATAATAATAATAATAATAATAATAATAATAATAATAATAATAATAATAATAATAATAATAATAATAATAATAATAATAATAATAATAATAATAATAATAATAATAATAATAACACAAATGAAAATAATAATAACAATAATAATGATAATAATAATAATAATAATAATAATAATAATAATAATAACAATAATAATAATAATAATAATAATAACAATAATAATAAGCGGTTTATCAAAATTGCAGTATATACAGTACACACTGAAGCTATACAAAGGGACACGGACAGGGCGAGGCGTCTGAAGAGGGAGTAGATGTCACGTGCATGGGTGACGCAGCAGGCCCGCCCCTCAAGCTGCTCCATAAGAACACAAGAACATAGGAAAATGAGGGAAGCTCCAAGAGGCCGCCAGACCTACCCATGGCAGTCCCTGTGTGAACAAAACTACAAGTATATACCTAATTCCACCCATCATACTTATACATCAATTTGTCTAATTTTCTTTTTAAAACTCCTTATTTACTCACCACTAACGACAAGATTACTGAGTCCGTTCCGTTCATCTACCACACTGTTAAAGAACCTGCTTTATCAAGTTAGGATAACTTAAGTTAGGATAATAGCATCATTCCAATTAACAAAAATAAATTTTGTTATAAAATTGTTGATTAGAAACCATAGATCTTAATTTGACTAAAAATTGATGTTAGAGAAAAACTGTGCGTTTCGTCTGACTCAATACGACGGAAAGAGTCGACAGAACAGTAAAAAGACGACGGATATCGTCGACAAGACGGAAAAAGTGCTAGTTTGACGCCGCCTTTACCCATGCAACACTCGGACCGTGGCCAGGAACCTGTGCACTTGGAGGCCCCTCGGTCCCCAAAGCCCGCATGGTTCCACTGTACCACGGAGGCCCCTTTCCTAAACTTGAATTTCTCAAGCTTGAACTGGTTCTATCCTGGCTACTGATTCTAGAATCTTTGTTCATGTCCCCTTTGTTATAACCACTATGCTACTTAAATACTTCTATCAGGTTTCCTCTTATCATACGTCTCTCTAAGGATTGCAAATTTAGTATCTTCAATCTCGCTTTGTAGGGAATATCCCTCATCCCCTTTATCCTTGTAGACATTCTCCATTGGACTGATTCCGTCTTCCCGGTGTCTGGTAGACAGCTTGGGCAGACTAAGGGTGGTCAGGGTGTCTTCTTAGTCGTAGACAGGACCAAGGATAACTCTGCACACGCTCTTTTGCACATTCTCTTACTGCTGCTGTTGAGAGGAGCAGGGGGAGGAATACCACGCTGGGGAGACAGACCTATACTTGAGTTTGGGGAGGATGAATGTGAGATACAATCCCTTTCTGTAGTGGTGACATGCTGTCTCCAGGTCACCTGGTCGTCCACCGTGACACCAAGCAAACTGGAAGATTGAGTCGTTTGCCAAATATATATGCATATAAAGAGCATGAATTTCAGGTGTTGGAGGACTCAGCTAGTACCGTTTGTGGATTTTTTTTTATCACGTTAAGGACGAGAACAGGCTGAGAAAATACAAGATCGGGAAGACTTAAGGCGAGAGAAAAAAATGAGGAATGTATCAGACACTAACAACTCCTTTATGGGCTCATGACGCAGATATGGGTGTTTGATATGGAAGTAGAACATTCTGAATAATGATGACTCCTCACAGCAACCTTTTACTAGATAAATCTGGAGCGTCTCTTACCTCAGATTACGAAAACCAGAACCAACTGTCCAGATGAGTGAGTAGTACGATCCGCCTTAAACCGCGAACCTGTGGTTAATGCAGCTTCTCACTACCCTTACTCAATTCGTCTTTTCCTCATCTGCATATATATATATATATATATATATATATATATATATATATATATATATATATATATATATATATATATATATATATATATATATATAATCATACATGGGCAAGAATGTGACAAGTAATGAAAAAATGCTAATACATTGCTGTGATTACGTAAAAATCATAAAATTATAATAAAAAGCATAAAATTTGTGTAATTATAATTATTTATAATCAAAATGTACTCTGCGGTGATAATCACAATAAAATCATAATAAAATTTTTCTTGATAATTATTAATTAAAATGTGATTAATGTGATTATTTACTTGTAATTTCCATGAAACACTTTACTTTCAAGTCAAAGTATGTTTTGAAAGCATTGGCACCGTCTCATGTTTGTACTTGCTTGTCTACCATGATATAGGGGAAGGTGGGGTAAAGTGGACCAGTGGTGCAAAGTGGACCACTGGCTCTCCCACCAAAACCAATGATACATTTCAATCAGCAGCTGCAATATCTTTCGGTAACATAATGTAAATCGCCCACGAGCTTTGGTACTAAAAGAAAACTTTATTTTAGCTGAAGGGATCTAAGTTGAGACTTTTGTAATACTTGAAATTTAGATACCTTTGTAGTTATATCAAGTTCTTTGTTGTGATATTTCTAAAGAACAGTGGTTATACTGTTAATATATGAAAGGCCATGGTGTGAGAAAGGAGAATGCCTAGGCCACAGGACTACATTATTATATGTCTGAGTATCAATCATGGAACTGGCTACCATTGCGTGTGTGTTTACCTAGTTGTATTTACCTAGTTGTGAGATACTCAAAAGAGCCACACTGCGCTCGTGCTGTCCTGCCTCCTGATCCGATTCTATCAAAATCTTGCTTAAATTTCTGTGTGGTCTTTGCACGCACCGTTTAACCATCAAGTTTGTTCCACGCTGCTATATATCCGTGAGGATATATAGCAGCTCTGGTGCTCCTCATATTATGTTTCACTTGATCATCTCTGTCCAGCTTGTCTATCCCTTCCATTATCCTATATAGTGCTATCATATCACCCCTCTCCCTCCTTTCCTCCAATGTTGTTAATCCCAGTTTTTCCAACCTCTCTTCATAACTATATTCATTTAGATAAGCAGGGATTTTTGTTGCAGCTTTCTGGATTCTTTCCAGCTTCCTGATGTCTTTGTTTTAGATTTGGTGACCACGCTAATACTGCATACTCTAAACGCGGACATATCAATGTTGGTATCAATTTTTTTTTATCATATCTTCATCGATGTATGTAAATGCTGCTCTGATATTTCTAAGTAGATTATAAGTTTCCCCTGTGATCTTGTTAATATGCTTTTAAAACGACATGTTAGAAATGGTTACTCCCAGGTCCTTTTCTTCTGTTCTCTCATTGATTTCTTCATTTCATAGGTAATAACTTTTTTTTGTTCTCCCAGCATTCTTTCCAAACTCCATCATTAGTTAGCATGTCATTTAAACAGTTTTATATATTACTGTGCTCAGATATGTAAAAGTGTACCTCACAGATACAATTTGCCACCTATTTAGGCATTGTCCCGTACTTAATCATTGTCTTTTTTTCATGAATAATCACAGCGAAATGTGACTATAATCATAATCTAATCATAATCACGCACACAAAAAAATAATCATAATAAAAAAAGCAAAACTCAAGTAATCATAATCAAATCATAATCAGAAATATGAAAAAAAAGCAAGTGATCATAATTTAATCACGATCAAAAAAGTATTCCAGAGAATGATAAAAATAAAATCCTAATCATTTTTCATAATTATTCCCATGTCTGATATATATATATATATATATATATATATATATATATATATATATATATTTATAAGGGAAAGGATGAAGCTGTGAGGTCCTTTAAGAATATCCTTCGTTTATTTGGTTACCTTAGTCAAAGCTGAAAACTATATTTGCTGCAGCATGATTTCATTGAACGCCTTTTCTATCAGAAGTTCGCGGAGTCACGCTTTTCAATGTTCTAAAGTTCCATAATCTTGTGTTCCTTACTTTTGCCAGTGTACAAGATATTCAAGATGCTACGTTAGATCTTACCGATACATTTTCTGCATAACAAATCTGCCAGGTTTATATTCCGTCTTAGAATAAACATCACCATAGAGATTGTAGAAATTTATGTGGCTTTTGCACCTTCTGGTTGGAAGAGACTACAGACTCAAACGTGTGTGCTGGCTGTTAAGATTATGAGAACCTGAGAGAATCGCTCATTGTACTGTGATGGATTGCTTGCTTTCCCATGGTAATATGTACAATCCGCTCTGCGAATAAAACCGAAACTTCCTTATTTGTACACCACATGGGATGTATTTATTTTCTTACACAAAGAATACTGTAAATTTTGGCTAATGATCGAAAGCCCAAGGACAGCACAGAATATAGCGCACCTGTCAAGTTACAAGCAAAATCATTGCTACTGAACACGTGAACAGTGTGTGTTTTGTATTTACCTAGTTGTATTGTACAGGGTTCAAGCGGAGCTCATAGTGTCCTGTCTCCATATCTCCATTTATCTATTTTTTTCTTAAAGTTATGCACACTATATGCTGTAACAACTTCATTATCCAATGCATTCCATTTTTCCACCGTTCTGTGTGGAAAAAACTATATTTTCCAATATCCTTCACACACTGCCTCATCCTGACCTTTTCATGTCCTCTTGTCCTTCCTTCTTCTGTCAACAGCACCAGGTTTTCTTTGTCTATCTTTTCAATATCATTTACTATCTTATACATTGTTATTAAGTCCCTACGTTCTCTTGTATCTTGTAAGATTGGCAGTCCCATTTCCTTCAGTCGTTCTTCATATGTGAAGTCCTTTAATTCTGGCACCATCTTTGCAGTAATCTTCTGTATCCTTTCCAATTTTCTTAAATCCTTTTTAGAGCTCGGAGACCGTACCACTGCTGCATATTCCAGCCTGGGGCATATCATGCTTGTGATGATTTTTTTCATCATATCTTTATCCATGTAATGATCATATCTTAACTGGAAACTTCACATCTCATCTCTTGCTAAAACAGCTTCTATGAAGTTAGGTGTTCTGAGGCGTCTCCGACAGTTTTTCTCGCCCCTCCAACTGCTTACTCTGTATAAGGGCCTTATCCGTCCCTGTATGGAGTACTCTTCGCATGTTTGGGGGGGTTCCAGTCACATAGCTTTGCTTGATAGGGTGGAATCGAAAGCTCTTCGTCTCATCAACTCCCCTCCTCTGACTAACTGTCTTCAGTCTCTTTCTCACCGCCGAAATGTTGCATCCCTTTCTATATTTTATCGCTATTTTCATGGTAACTGTTCTACTGATCTTGCTAACTGCATGCCTCCCTCCTCCTGCGGCCACGCTGCACAAGGCTTTCTTCTTCCTCTCATCCCTATTCTGTCCAACTCTCTAATGCAAGAGTTAACCAGTACGCTCAATCATTCATCCCTTTCACTGGTAAACTCTGGAACTCCCTCCCTGCATCTGTATTTCCGAATTCCTACAACTTGTCTTCTTTTAAGAGGGAGGTATCGAGGCATTTGCTCCCCTAATTCTGGCTGACGGTTTTGGCACTTTTTGTACTCTTTGGAGAGCCAGCGCTCAAGTGGGCCTTTTTCTAACTTTCTTTTTTTTGCCCTTGGCTGGCCCT
>NC_059294.1:26830311-26835311 GCF_017591435.1 Portunus trituberculatus
GTAGTGGTGGTAGTAGTAGTAGTAGTAGTAGTAGTAGTAGTAGTAGTGGTAGAAGAAGAAGAAGAAGAAGAAGAAGAAGAAGAAGAAGAAGAAGAAGAAGAAGAAGAAGAAGAAGAAGAAGAAGAAGAAGAAGAAGAAGAAGAAGAAGAAGAAGATCAACATTATGATGATGAAGAAGGAGAGAGAGAGAGAGAGAGAGAGAGAGAGAGAGAGAGAGGAGGAGGAAGAGGTGAGAGAAGTAAAAGTAACGCTCAAATTTCCTATATCCTCAGTCCACTTTATTTCAGTTGTACAGCTTTATATAAAAACGTGTAGCAAATCATGGTCTTCACTGCGGCTTTTGCGAAGAACGTGATCCTATTAATTAGCACAATAAGTGAATTCCCTTTGGAGACATAGACCTTGCAGGAAATCCACCATATAGCCAGTTATTTATGCCCTGTTACTCCTCCTGTTTGACTTATCCAGTAGCGTGCACTGCTCGTAATATGAAACTCAATTTTTCTATCAAAAGTAAACAGGAAACCTTTCTTTGTTGTCAGGTGTGTCATGGGAAAATAAAGTACAGCAGGCCAGGACGGAGATGCTCAGTCGAGGCACATCCATGATGGTACTCTCAGCACTAGATGAAATTGCCTGGCTTCTGAATCTTCGAGGAAACGATATTCCATACAATCCAGGTATTTAAGGGGAAAGAAAATACTTCAAAGGGTGAGTAATACACCTAGTCATGACTCTCTTGGGTGCTTCATTTTACAGTGCCACGAAACCATCAGGGGCCATTAACAAAGATTCTTAGATTTCGTCTTAAAATTCGTCTTGTCTCGTAAAAGTCTTACATCTGAGTCTCATTCTTGACCTAGATATGGTGAGAGGAAATATTAAGTCACAATATGATATAGTGTAAGAGCAAAGCAATAAAATCTTGTATTTCTCAGTTTCAAGATAATAGTGCAATATTTTTACATTTTTTAATGAAATAACAAAAATTATGATTTTATCGTACGTATGTAAGGATATGAACGCATAAATTTGTGTATATGTAAAAGCAAATTTCATCAAGCGCAAGGCGAGTGTATTTGTCTCAATGTTTATTGTCTTGAGCCCAGCTAGCCCGCTCCCCTCGCTAAAATAGCGCCTCATTTTCTACCCTTTATTTCGTTGGTGATGATGACCCCTAAGGCTGAATGACCATATATAGGAAACCAAGCTGGACCCATGGCAACTTTCCTTCCTCATAAAGTCAGTATTAAGAAGATAGATGTAAACATGTAGCTTTTTTTTTTTTTTTTTTTTTTTTACGTAGGGAAGAGGGCCAGCCAAGGGCAAAATAAAAAAAAAGAAAGTTAAATAAAAGGCCCACTTGAGTGCTGCCTCTCTAAAAAGTGTAAAAAGTGCCAAAACCGTCAGCCAGAATTAGGGGAGCAAATGCCTCGATACCTCCCTCTTAAAAGAAGACAAGTTGTAGGAATTCGGAAATACAGATGCAGGGAGGGAGTTCCAGAGTTTACCAGTGAAAGGGATGAATGATTGAGAGTACTGGTTAACTCTTGCATTAGAGAGTTGGACAGAATAGGGATGAGAGGAAGAAGAAAGCCTTGTGCAGCGAGGCCGCAGGAGGAGGGGAGGCATGCAGTTAGCAAGATCAGTAGAACAGTTACCATGAAAATAGCGATAAAAGATAGAAAGGGATGCAACATTTCGGCGGTGAGAAAGAGGCTGAAGACAGTTAGTCAGAGGAGGGAGTTGATGAGACGAAGAGCTTTCGATTCCACCCTATCAAGCAAAGCTGTGTGACTGGAACCCCCAAACATGCGAAGAGTACTCCATACAGGGACGGATAAGGCCCTTATACAGAGTAAGCAGTTGGAGGGCGAGAAAACTGGCGGAGACGCCTCAGAACACCTAACTTCATAGAAGCTGTTTTAGCAAGAGATGAGATGTGAAGTTTCCAGTTAAGATTATGAGCAAAGGACAGACCGAGGATATTCATTGTGGAAGAGGAGACAGTTGAGTGTCATTGAAGAAGAGGGATAGTTGTCTGGAAGGTTGTGTCGAGTTGATAGATGGAGGAATTGAGTTTTGAGGCATTGAAAACTACTAGATTTTCTCTGCCCCAATCGGAAATCTTAGAAAGATCGGAAGTCAGGCGTTCCGTGGCGTCCCGCGTGATCTGTTGACTTCCTGAAGGGTTGGACGTCTCTGAAAGAACGTGGAAAGATGTAGGGTGGTATCATCAGCGTAGGAGTGGATAGGGCAAGAAGTTTGGTTAAGAAGGTCATTAATGAATAATAGAAAGAGAGTGGGTGACAGGACAGAACCCTGAGGAACACCACTATTAATAGGTTTAGGAGAAGAACAGTAGCCGTCTACCACAGCAGCAATAGAGCGGTCGGAAAGGAAACTTGAGATAAAGTTGCAGAGAGAAGGATAGAAGCCGTAGGAGGGCAGTTTTGAAATCAAAGCTTTATGCCAGACTCTATCAAAAGCTTTTGATATGTCTAACGCAACAGCAAAAGTTTCACCGAAATCTCTAAAAGAGGATGACCAAGACTCAGTAAGGAAAGCCAGAAGATCACCAGTAGAGCGACCTTGACGGAAGCCATACTGGCGATCAGACAGAAGATTGTGAAGTGACAGATGTTTGAGAATCTTCCTATTCAGGATAGATTCAAAAACTTTAGACAAGCAAGAGATTAAAGCTATAGGACGGTAGTTTGAGGGGTTAGAACGGTCACCCTTTTTAGGAACAGGCTGAATGTAGGCGAACTTCCAGCAGGAAGGAAAGGTAGAAGTCGATAGACAAAGTTGGAAGAGTTTGGCCAGGCAAGGTGCAAGCACAGAAGCACAGTTTTTGAGAACAATAGGAGGGACCCCATCAGGTCCATAAGCCTTCCGAGGGTTTAGGCCAGCAAGGGCATGGAAAACATCATTACGAAGAATTTTGATTGTAGACATGAAATAGTCAGAGGGAGGAGGAGAGGAGGACAAGCCCAGAATCGTCCAAGGTGGAGTTGTGAGCAAAGGTTTGAGAAAAGAGTTCAGCTTTAGAGACAGAAGAGATGGCAGTGGTGCCATCAGGATGAAATAAAGGAGGAAAGATGAAGAAGTGAAGTTATTTGAGATGTTTTTGGCTAGATGCCAGAAGTCACGAGGAGAGTTTGAGTTTGAAAGATTTTGACATTTCTATTTATGAAAGAGTGTTTGGCAAGTTGAAGAACAGACTTGGCATGATTCTGGCAGAGATATAAAGTGCATGAGATTCAGGAGATGGAAGGCTCAAGTACCTTTTGTGGGCAACCTCTCTATCATGTATAGCACGAGAACAGGCTGAGTTAAACCAAGGTTTAGAAGGTTTAGGTTGAGAAAAGAATGAGGAATGTACGCCTCCATGCCAGACACTAACACCTCTGTTATGCGTTCAGCACAAAGAGATGGGTCTCTGACACGGAAGCAATAATCATTCCAGGAAAATCAGCATAATACCTCCTCAGGTCCCCCAACTGGCAGAGGCAAAACGCCAGAGGCACCTTCGCTTTGGGGATCCTGCGGAGGGATTGGAGAAATAGGACAAGATACAGAAATGAGATTGTGATCGGAGGAGCCCAACGGAGATGAAAGGGTGACAGCATAAGCAGAAGGGTTAGAGGTGAGGAAGAGATCAAGAATGTTGGGCGTGTCTCCAAGACGGTCAGGAATACGAGTAGGGTGTTGCACCAGTTGCTCTAGGTCATGGAGGATAGCAAAGTTGAAGGCTAGTTCACCAGGGTGGTCAGTGAAGGAGAGGAAAGCCAAAGCTGGTGGTGAACATTGAAATCTCCAAGAATGGAAATCTCAGCGAAAGGGTAGAGGGACAGAATGTGCTCCACTTTAGAAGTTAAGTAGTCGAAGAATTTACTATAGTCAGAAGAGTTAGGGGAGAGATAAACAGCACAGATGAATTTAGTTTGAGAGTGACTGTTAAGTCGTAGCCAGATGGTGGAAAATTCGGAAGACTCAAGAGCGTGGGCACGAGAGCAAGTTAAGTCGTTGCGTACATAGACGCAACATCCAGCTTTGGAATGAAAATGAGAATAGAGAAAGTAGGAGGGAACAGAGAAGGGCTACTGTCAGTTGCCTCAGACAGCTGTGTTTCGGTGAGGAAAAGAAGATGAGGTTTAGTAGAGGAGAGGTGGTGTTCCACAGATTGAAAATTAGATCTTAGACCGCTAATGTTGCAAAAGTTAATGTAGAAAAAGTTGAGGGAGGTGTCAAGGCATTTGGGGTCTTCAACAGGAGAGGTGTCCGACCTGGGGACATTTTGGTCCCCTCCCCAGAGGGGACTCCGAGGCGTTGTTTATTTGGGTCCCATTTTTCTTTTAAATTTTTATTTGAAGTGAAGGGTGTATGTGTGATAAGTGCATGTAGTTTTGTGTGAAGAAGGAGAGTTGTGTTTTGAGGGTAGGCTGTGACTGCCCCCTTGAGTTGTGAGACACAAAGGGAAACATTCAGCGAGATCACAACTAGCTTTAATGGAAGGTTCACAGCACCCCCTGAACTAGTGCTATTAGATCTCACTGGGAGTAAGTTATTGTTTCGGTAGGTGTCTACTACCTCCTCCTGTAAAATGGTGATGCCAGCTTGACTGGCATCACCATTCAGTGGCACAAAAAAGTTACATATTACAAAGAAGGTAAATGAGACACGCCAAAAATAGGACTCAGGAAGACCCAAGGTAACAACTGCTGAAAAGCTGCATTCCCTATTGGCTAAATAACACTGTATTTCACACTTTAATGATTAGCGTCGACGCATCACTACTTCCCGTGCGACTCTCTAAGCTCTCCCTGGCTATCCCGCCAAGTCTGCCACAAATACCACTCCTGCAGGTGTAGTTTATTGTAGCAAATAGTATGAAGTCACTCAGACCACCTAGAACATCCCTATGGGACTGATAAATCTTAAGTAGGCGGGCTTGGAGTCCTTTGCGGTAGGTCATCTTTATTATATTGGTCTTAGCA
>NC_059294.1:26840311-26845311 GCF_017591435.1 Portunus trituberculatus
AAAATCTTTTAAGTTCCAACTTCCCTCGAGACTTCTGGCTAAATAGATCACCTTTAACTTTAATTCTTCATTTTTCCTTCCTTTATTTCATTCTAATGGTACCACTGCCATCACATCTGTTTTTAAAGATGAACTTTTTTCAAACCTTTGTTTAAAATTCTACCTTCAATGATTCTAGGCCTGCTTCTCCCTCTCCTCCTCTCTCTGATTACTATATGCCATCGATTACAATTCCTCTCAATGATGTTTTCTAAGCCCTTGCTGGCCTAAACCCTTGGAAGATTTATAGATCTGGACCAGTTTCTCCAATTGTTCTCAGAGAAACTGTGTCCGTGCTTGCACCTTGCTCTCCCTCTTTCAACTCTGTCTATCAACTTGTACCTTTCCTTCTTGGTGGGAGATTTGGCTACATTCAGCCTCTTTCTAAAAAAAGGTGACCGTTTTTATCCTTCAAACTACCGCCCTATTATCTTAATCATCTGCTTATCTAAAACTATTTTTTTAATCTATCCTCAACAGAAAGATTCTTAAACATTTATCTCTTCACAGTCTTCTATCTGATCGCCACTATTTCCATTAAGGCTGCTCTACTGGTGATGTTCTGGCTTTCCGTACTGAGTCTTGGTCATCGTCTTTTAAAAATTCAGGTGAAACTTTTGCTGTTGATTTAGACATATCAAAAGCTTTTGATAGAGTCTGGCACAAAACTGTGATCTCCAAACTACCCTCCTACTGCTTCTATCCTTCTCTCTGCAATTTTTTTTTCAAGTTTCCTCTCCGATCGTTCTGTTGCTGCTGTGGTAGACGGCTACTGTTTCACTCAATATATTAACAGTGGTGCTTCTCAGAGTTCTGCCCTGTTACCGAATCTCTTCCTATTATTCATCAATGATCTTCTAAACCACACTTCTTGTCCCATCCATTCTTATGCTGATGATACCACCCTACACTTTTCCATGCCTTAAGGACGTAAGCAGAGCATGCACGGACGCTACATAATGCATAATTTCTGATTGGGGCAAAGAAAACTTAGTAATGTTCAATGCCTCAAAAACTCAATTCCTTCATTATCAACTCACACAGCCTTCCAGACAACTATCTCTCGAATGACACTCAACTGTCCCCTCTTTCTACAATGAATATCCTCTGTGTATCCTTTACTTATAATCCAAAATGAAAATTTCGCAGCTCATCTCTTGCTAAAAACGTCTTTTGTGAAATTAGGCGTTCTCTGGCGTCTTCGTCGGTTTTCCTCGCCCCTTAACCTTTAATTCTTTATAGGGGCCTTATCCACCTATTTACGGAGTATTCTTCACATGTATGGGGTTTCTACTCATACTGGTCTCTTGGATAAAGTGGAATCAAAACCTTTCGTCTCATCAACTTCTCTATTTTGACTGTCTTTATTCTTTTTCTCACCGCCTCAATTTTGCATCTCCTGCTATCTTTTACCGTTATTTCCATGCTAACTGTTTATCTGATCTTACTAACTGCATGCCTCCCCTCCTCCATCTGCATCAGACTTCTTCTTTTTCCTTATTTCCTTATTTTCCTTATCTTTATTCTGTCCACCCTTCTAACACAAGAGTTAACCAGAACTCTCGACCATTTATTCCTTTCCCTTGTAAACTCTGGAACTTCTTGCTAGCTTCTTTATTTCCATCTACTTGTGACTTGAACTCATTTAATAAGGAGATTTCAAGACATTTATCGCATTCCTTTGGCCAACTCTCTTCACCCTGATCGGTAACTGGCCTCTCAATGGGCCTTTTTGTTCAATCGTTTTTGTTGCCCTTGACCAGTTTTCTCTTCATACTATACATAGTACACACACACACACACACACACACACACACACACACACACAGAGAGAGAGAGAGAGAGAGAGAGAGAGAGAGAGAGAGAGAGAGAGAGAGAGAGAGAGAGAGAGAGAGAGAGAGAGAGAGAGAGAGAGAGAGAGAGAGAATTATACATTTGAAACGCTAAAAATAAATTACTAAAATAAACCAACCAGCAATCAGTAATCTCTGAGGTCTCTTGATCACATTGCTCGTCGGTTCATTGTGTACAGCATCACCGAGTAGATCTAGGAAACACATCCCTGTCCTGTATTGAGATCTCCCTGAGTATCATACATTCTTTTTTCCTCCCCCGGAAGATCTTGTGATGTAAATTTAAACAGTTCACGCGCTATACCGGAAAGGGTGAGTGAGAATATTCAAAGACCATGAAGACTGTCTACTGTAACGATCTGTAACTGTACTGTGTTATATGATTTTCACATCTGTTTTTCTGCGTCAATAATTTGTTCCATCAAAGCGTGGTTCAAATAATATCGACGAAAAAAAAAGCTAACAAAATCGAGATATTCTTAGTAACTGTAAACACATCACCTGATGCAGCTCACTTGCCGGAAGCGTCTCAACGGAACCATCGCTAAGGTTGCACGTGTTGTGTAAACAAGAGGAAGCAATGCTACTACTTCCTAAATGTCCTGACTGAAGTTGTGAAAGATCATGTGATTCTGACGTCTTCAAACAAATGATCTTGTGCATTGTTCTCATTATCTATTTTAATCAAAACAGCGTACTAGAATGAAATGTCATACATAAGGCAGAGGCTTGCGCTACTTCCATGTCTAGAAAACACGACAGAAACTCAAATAACTTTGATTGTTACCATTCACAAAGAAACAATTCATTGATATTTGAAAATAGATAATCATAGTAATAATAATAATGATAATGGTACTACTACTACTACTACTACTACTACTACTACTACTACTACTACTACTATACTTCTATTATTACTACTACTACTACTACTACTACTACTACTACTACTACTACTACTACTACTACTACTACTACTACTACTACTACTACTACTACTACTACTATTACTATTGATAGTAGTAGTGATAATGATAATTGTAATAACAATAATGATAACAATAATAATAATGATGATAATAATAATAATAATAATAATAATAATAATAATAATAATAATAATAATAATAATAATAATAATAATAATAATAATAATAATAATAACAATAATAATAATGATAACAAGAGTAATAATAATGACAATGAAAACAGTAATACATTGTTATAGTAGTAGTAGTAGTAATAGCAATACTAGTAGCATCATCAGTAGTAGTAGTAGTAGTAGCATCATCAGTATTATTACTATTAATAGCAGTAGTAGTAGTAGTAGTAGTAGTAGTAGTAGTAGTAGTAGTAGTAGCAGCATCAGTATCATTATTATTAGCAGTAGTAGTAGTAGTAGTAGTAGTAGTAGTAGTAGTAGTAGTAGTAGTAGTGGTAGTAGAAGCACAACAACAATAACAACAATAAAAACTGCAATACATAGTACGTCTGTCATCAGGACGTGTTTTATTCTATGACTGTGGCTTTTCAATATATTGCAAACATTACGATACTAGCACAACCAAGACGAAACAAAGGCCTGATATCAACTCGTTACAGGTTAACATGGGCGTCTACTGGGACGAGCTCTCAGCAGCGACAAAATCTGAGGAATTTCGGCGCCAGCAACAAGACTATGTACAGCTGTCCTTCGGTACGATCAGCGCCTTCGGACCTAACGGTGCTATCATCCATTACCAACCAAGCTCCGAGACAAACATACCGCTGGATACCTCTTCCCTATACCTCATTGATTCCGGAGCGCAGTTCCTGGGTAAGGAAGGTGGTTTTGATCCTGTATGACTTGACAAAGCTGTTTGTCATAATGATATTCACTATCAAACTGTATGTGATATATAGTATATGTTTTTGTGTATGTATGTATGTACGCATATATTCATCATATATATATATATATATATATATATATATATATATATATATATATATATATATATATATATATATATATGTATGTATGTATGTATTGTTCCAACAGACGGAACGACAGACGTAACTCGCACGGTGCACTTTGGGTCCCCAACACAGCAGCAAGTAGAGGCGTATACCCGCGTGCTGCAAGGACAACTTGACTTCGCAGACGTTGTCTTCCCTGCCAACTCCGGAACATCCCTTGGTGATATTGAGATATTGGCCAGGAAGTAAATGATGATGTTCTTTTTTTATTTTTTGTAATTTTTATTCATTTGCTACCAGCCACCCTTTTTTTCTGACTTATTTATTTTTTCCTTGTTTTCTAGTTACCAGTTCATTGGTGGCTACCTTTGTTCAGTCACCTTTTCTTTGTTATTCAGTGTTACTAAACTAGTCAATTAGCTGTAAGGAAAGACTTTCCAACTTTGCTTTACTTAATTTACTTAGTGTTGATGATTGCAGCCGCTTTAATTACACATAGTCACTTGTATAACGTCCCCCACGTGTTTACTATTTATTTACAGATGTGTCTGTTTTTTTCTTGACTAATACAATACCAGTCAACAATACCATCAACACACAAAACAAACAGGAATGAAACAGTTTCTATATGATTATTATCTACATGTTGATATTTACCCATTTCTGTATATTATTCGTGTATATTTGAGCATTTTTGTGTGTCTGTGCAAAATTTCTCATGGGCGTTTTAACATACTGTACATGGCAGAATATTTCCAGTGAGCCGTTGTCCCACCATCGTGCCATGCTGTGAGTTTCAAAACAAAATGATGTGGGGATGTGAATGGAATTACAGTGCGATTGATAACTTCTCGGGATGGGCGGCGAATAAAGGCGGGATCACACGTATCAATTTGCGAATTAAATTGCAAGTTGGTAGAATTTCCGACTGAATATCGGTGCCAAGCGAGTAAAAACCTGTCGCAAAAGAAGACCAACATGTTGGTCTTGTTCAGTCGATTTGCCACTTTATTTACTTTGTGACATCACGGAAAAGATTTCAAAAAGTGGTGTCGATGTAAAGAAGATGATTTTGGAGTTAGTGAGGGAAAAAGAGCACATCTGGGACCCTAAAAGTGAATTATAAAACAAAAAATGCTTATACGC
>NC_059294.1:26847811-26850311 GCF_017591435.1 Portunus trituberculatus
CAATAAAGATTCTGGTTATATACATGAAAATGAGACAAGTAATTTACATGTTTGTCAAATAAGTGCACATACGAGTAGAAACACAGAGTAATATATTGAGTGGTTCCTTGCTTGAGTTAAAGGTAAGAGTGTTGCCCGATTTGCTTTCTCTTGCAAGAAATATCTATTAAGGCGGAATATGAATTCCTTGGTCTGGCTGCGCAAGACAGTGTATGATGGGGAAGCGTCAGGGGGTCCTTCCATGGTAGTGACCAGAGGAGAAGTGTAGCGACACGTGCGTGGCGACCTGACTCAACCCCCCAACCTCCCTGGGAAATTCCACCTGGGTCGTGAGTGGCAACGTCGCCTGACCTGATATGACACATCACCGTCCATGTATATGAACTAGCTTAATTTATTTTCGTATATGACAATTATTTATATAATCTACCACTTAATTAAGGTTTCTGAATGTTCTGAGAACGTTATTTTTTTATAATGCTATGATTACAGGACAGTGAGTAGTTTGTTTTTATTGGAGATTTGGCATAGTCTCACGGCAGACATGGCCAACGCCCTATGGGTAGGTACGGATGGGTTTTAGTATAGTTCAGGAGACGCTGTGAACTTTCCATTAAAACTTGTTGTGATCTCACTAAACGTTTCCATTCGTGCCACACATCTCAAAGGGTCAGTCACAACCTGCCCTCTATACATAACTCTCCTTCTTCACACAAAACTACATGCACTTACCACACACACATCCTTCACTTAAAATGCAAATTTATAAAATGGCGACTCCAGCCTCGGAGTCCCCATCTGGGGAGGGGACCAGAACTGTCCCCAGGTCGAACTGCTCTCTCAGTGACGACCCAAAATGTCTTGACACCTCCATCAGCTTTTTCTTCATTAACTTCTGCAACATTCGTAGTCTTGGATCTAATTTTCAATATGTAGAACACCACCTCTCGCTACTAAACCTCATCTTTTGTCTGAGGCAACTGACAGTAGCCCCTTCTCTGTTCCCTCCTATTTTCTTTGTTCTCATTTTCGTTCCAAAGCTGGATGTTGCGTCTATGTGAGCAACGACCTAACTTGCTCTCATGCACATGCTCTCGAATCTTCCGAGTTTGCCACCATCTGGCTTCGACTCAATAGTCACTCTCTGACTAAATTTATCTGTACTGTCTACTTCTCCCCTAACTCCCCTGACTATAGTAATTTTTTTTTTTTGACTATTTAACTTCCAAAGTGGAGCACATTCTGTCCCTCTACCCTTTCGCAGAGATCTTCATCCTTGGAAATTTCATTGTTCACCACCAGCTTTGGCTTTCCTCTCCCTTCACTGACCATCCTGGTGAAAATGCCTTCAACCTTGCTATCCTCCATGACCTAGGGCAACTGGTGCAACACCCTACTCGTATTTTTAACCGTCTTGGAGATACGCCCAACATTTTCTATCTCTTCCTCATCTATAATCCTTCTGCTTATGCAGTTACCATAGTTTCTCCGTTGGGCTCCTCTGATCACAATCTCATTTCTGTATCTTGTCCTATTTCTTCAATCCCTCCTCAGAATTCCCTAAAGCGGAGGTGCCTCCGGCGTTTTGCCCCTGCCAGGTGGGGGGGACATGAGAAGGTATTATGCTGATTTTCCCAGGAATGATAACTATTTCCATATAAGAGACCATCTCTGTGTAATGAACGCATAACGGAGGTGACAGTGTATTCCTCGCTCTTTCTCTCAACTTAAACCTACTAAACCTTGGTTTAACACAGCTTGTTCTCGTGCTATACTTGCCAGAGAGGTTGCCCACAAAAGGTGTTTGAGCCTTCCATCTCCTGAATTTCATGAACTTTATATTTCTGCCCGGAATCATGTCAAGTCAGTTCTTTAACTTGCCAAGCGCTCCTTCATGAATAGAAAATGTCAAAATCTTTCAAACTCTAACTCCCCTCGTGACTTCTGGGATCTGGCCAAAAATATCTCCAATAACTTTACTTCTTTATCTTTCCCTCCTTTATTTCATCCTGATGGCACCACTGTCATCTCATCTGTCTCTAAAGCTGAACTCTTCTCTCAAAACCTTTGCTAACAACTCCACCTTGGATGATTCTGGGGTTGTCCCTCCCTCTCCTCCTCCTTCCGATTACTTCATGTCTTCATTCAAAATTCTTCATCATGATGTTTTCCATGCCCTTTCTAGTATAAGCCCTCGGAAGGCTTATGGACCTGATGGGGTATCTCCTATTGTTCTCAAAAACTGTGCTTTCGTGCTTCCACCTTGTCAGACCAAACTCTTTCAACTTTGCCTATCGACTTCTATCTTTCATGCCTGCAGAAAATTTGCCTAAATTCAGCCTGTTCCTATAAAGCGTGACCGTTCTAATCCCTCAAACTACCATTAATTGTTTACTTATCTAAATTTTTGTAATTTATTCTCAATAGGAATATTAGACATATCAAAAGCTTTTTAATAGATTCTGGCACAAAGTTTTGATATCAAAACTGCCCTTCTACG
>NC_059294.1:26855311-26920311 GCF_017591435.1 Portunus trituberculatus
GCGTGCTTTGAGGTCCGAGGGGTCTCCAAGCGCACGGGTTCGAATCCCGTCTACGGTCCGAGTGTAGGTTGGGCTTCCTCACTCGGGGCAACGGTTTCCTAGCGGGTGGGCTTTGAGATAGGTGGTGCCACAAAAAGTATTCCCTTTAGCCCATAAATTCCCGTAAAAAGCCCATAGTATAAATAAAAAAAAAAGTGGCATAGGTGAATAAAAGTAGTGGTTGACTCCTGCATAAGAGGTGGACAGAATAAAGGTGAGAAAAAGAGTAAAATCCTGTGCAGCGAGGCCGAGAAGAGAGTAAGCATGCAGTTATTAAAATCAGAAGAGTGTAGAAGACTTTTTCATGTAAGAGGGAAAGAGGCAAAAGATAACAGGAACAACAAAAAAAGGCCCATTTAGTTGCTGGCCTCCTAGGTCTGATGCAGTTAGCCAAAAGACAAGAAATGTCTTGAAACCTTCCTCTTAAATTATGTCAAGTCATAGGAAGTTGGCAATACAGAAACAGGCAGGGAGTTACAGACTTTACCAAGGTTTGAAAAATTGAGAGTACTGGTTAACTCTTGCTTTAAGGAGCTGGATAGAATAGGGGTGGAAGGAAGATTATGAGAGCCTTGTGCAGCAAGGCCACAGGAAGAGGGGAGGCATGTAGTTAGCAAGATCAGAAGAGCAGTTAGCATGAAAACAATGATTAAAAATAGCAAGAGATGCAACATTCTGGTGGTGAGAAAGAGGCTGAAGACAGTAAGTCAGAGGAGGGGAGTTAACGAGACGAAAAGTTTTTGATTCTACCCTTCATATTAAAACTGTGTGAAGAGAACATGCGAAGAGTACTCCATACAAGAATGGATAAGCCCCCGGTATAGAGTCAGCAATTGGAAGGGCAAAAAAAACTGCTGGAGACGCCTTAGAATGCCTAACTTCATAGAAGCTGTTTTAGCAAGAGATGAGATGTGAAGTTTCTGGTTTAGATTATGAGTAAAGGACAGATCAAGGATATTCAGTATAGAAGAGAAAGACAGTTGAGTGTCGCTGAATAGGAAATGATAGTTGTCTGGAAGATTATGTTGAGTTATTAGATGGAGGAATAGAGCTTTTGAGGCAGTGAACACCACTAAATTTCCTCTGTCCCAATTAGGAATCTTAGAAGGATCAGAAGTCAGACGTTGTGTGACGTCCCTGCATGATCTGATGATTTCCTGAATGGTTGGTCATCAGTGTAGGTGTGGATAGGACAAGAAATTTGGTTAAGAAGGTCATTAATGAATAATAGAAGGAGGGTGAGTGAAAGGACAGAACCATGAGGAACACCACTGTTAATAGATTTAGGAGAAGAACAGTGGCCGTCTACCACAGCACCAATAGAATGGTTGGAAAGGAAACTTAAGATAAAGTTACAGAAAGAAGGATAAAAACTGTAGGAGGGCAGCTTTGAGATCAAAGCTTTGTGCAAGATTCTGTCAAAAACTTTTGATATGTCAAACACAACAGAAAAGTTTCATCGAAATCTCTATAAGAGGATGACCAAGACTCAGTAAGGAAAGCCAGATCACCAGTAGAGCAACCTTGATGGAAGCCATACTGGCGATCACATCTGAGATTGTGAATTGATAGATATTTAAGAAACTTCCTATTCAGGATGGACTAAAAAACTTTAGACAAGCAAGAGATTAAAGCTATAAGGCAGTAGTTTGTGGGTTTAAAACAGTCACCCTTTTTAGGAACAGGCTGAGTGTAGGCAAATTTCTTGCAAAAAATGAAAGGTAGAAGTCGATAGGCATAGTTTGAAGAGTTTGGCCAGGCAAGGTGAAAGCACAGAACCAGTTTTTGAGAATGACAAGAGGGACCCCATCAGGTCCATAAACCTTCTATGGGTTTAGGCTAGAGAGGGCATGGGAAACATCATTACGAAAAATTTTGATTGAAGACATGAAATAGTCAGAGGGAGGAGGAGAGGGAGGAACAAGCTGCGAATCATCCAAGGTGTAGTTTTTAACAAGGGTTTGAGAGAAAAGCTCAGCTTTAGAGACAGATGAGATGGCAGTGGTGCCATCAGGATGAAATAAAAGAAGGAAAGATGAAGAAGTAAAATTATTGGAGATGTTTTTGGCCAGATGCCACAAGTCTCAAGGGGAGTTTGAGTTGGAAAAAGTATGACATTTTCTTTTTATAATGGAGTGTTTGGCAAGTTGAAGAACAAATTTGGCATGATTTTGACCAGAAATATAAAGTGAATGAGATTCTAGTGATGGATGGCTCAAGTACCTTTTGTGGGCAACCTCTCTATCATGTATAGCACGATAACAGGCTGAGTTAAACCAAGGTTTAGAAGGCTTAGGTTGAGAAAAAGAGTGAGGAATATGCGCCTCCCTACCAGACGCTATCATCTCTGTTCTGTGTTCAGCACACAGAAATGGGTCTTTGACACAGAAACTGTAATCACTCACGGGAAAATCAGCATAATACCTCATTAGGTCCCCCAAACTGGCAAAGGCAAAAAGCCAGAGGCACCTCCACTTTGTGGGATCCTGAGGAGGGATTGGAGAAATAGGAAAATATACCGAAATGAGATTGTGATCGGAAGAGTCCAACGGAGAAGAGAGGGTAACAGCATAAGCATAAGCATCAGAGGTAAGGAAAAAGTCAAGAATGTTGGGTGTATCTCTAAGACGATCTGGAATACGAGTAGGGTGTTACACCAGGAGGATAGCAAAGTTGATGGTTAATTCACCTGCTGGATGGTGAGTGAAGTGAGAGGAAAGCCAAAGCTGGTGGTGAACACTGAAATCTCCAAGGGTGGAGATTTCTGCAAAAGGATAGAAAGGCAAAATGTGTTCCACTAGAAGATAAGTAGTCAAAGATTTCTTTTTTACTCAGAGGAGTTAGGGGAGAGATAGACAGCACAGATAAATTTAGTTAGAGTGACTACTGAGTCAAAGCCAAATGGTGCAAAACTCAGAAGATTCAAGAATGTGGGGACGAGAGCAAGTTGTTGCACACATAGATGTAACATCCAAATTTGGAACAAAAATGAGGATAGAGAGAGTACGAGGGAAGAGAAAATGGGTTTACTGTCAGTTGCCACAGACATGTTTTGGTGAGGAAAAATAAATGAGGTTTAGTAGAAGAGAAGTGGTGTTCTGCAGATTGAAACTTAAATCTAAGATCGTGAATGTTGCAGAAGTTAATGAAGAAAAAGTTAAGGGTGGTGGGAAGACATTCATGATCGATACTGAGAGAGCAGTCTGGCCTGGGGACATTTATGGTCCTCACCCCAGAATAAGATTCCGAGGCTGGTTTTGGAGTCACGATCTTTTAATTTTAAGAGAAGAGTGTGTGTAGTAAGTACATGTAGCTTTGTGTGAAGGAGGAAGGTTGTCTTTAGATGGCAGGCTTTGACTGCCCTCATGAGTTGTGAGACTAAAAGGGGAATGTTCAGCGAGTTCGCAAGTAGCTTTGATGGTAAGTTCACAGCACCCCTGAACTGATCCAGACTAGAATTAGGCAGACCAGAAGTAGTCCAGATCAGAAATAGTACTATTTGACCTTGCTGGTAGTAAATTATCATTTCAGTACGTGTCTACTGCCTTCCTTCAGATAGGTGAGAAAGAGGCTGAAGACAGTCAGTCAGAGAAGAGGAATTAATAAGATGAATAGCTTTTGATTCCACCCTATCTAATAAAATAGCGTGGGTGGAATCTCTCATACGTGCAGAGTACTCTATATATGGATGGATAAGGCCCCTTGTACAGGATTGGCAGTTTTGAAGATGATATAAACTGGTGGAGACAACCCAAATGACACTTGTTTATGATAGTGTCATGACAACGGCGTGTTCAGATGTGACAGTTACAATAAATTGTTTTACCTCTTGCCAGTGTGTATAATTATGTAGTTCAGTTTTATGTATACCATTTTGCAGCAAAGTGATGATGCAAGGCTGAATCATGCCTTTGCATTGTAATGATCTTACTAACATCATCACAACAGCCTCAGGATAGAGGACTCGGGCTATCAGTATATCTCACAATCCACAAACTAGGGGCACCAATAGCAGCCATAACACGAGAGAAAGGAACCTCAAACAAGAGGCTTGCCAATCTAACCCACACAGTTAATGAAACCAGCTACCGTGGCCACACTCTGCTACCAAAAACACGGCACATGCTTCTGGTCAGGTCACCCTGACTCCAAAATAACCACCTCCCAGACCACTAATTGCTGTCTGGCATCTGCACCTGTGACTCCTTACCTGCGGATGGCACAACACTCTGGAGCTTCACACCTTTGTCATCCTCTCTCAGCCTGCTACACTCAGTACTACTACCACCTCAAAGTTCTAACCTCTGCTTCCTGACTGGCCCTCACTTCTTCCTTAGCAAGCAATGGGACAAAGCTTCTCTGAAAGACAGAACTCTCCTTGGGCACACTGTTAGCTATATTGCTGCATCCAAACTCTCCCACCTACCAAATCATTGCCCAAAAGGAAATCAACACCTGACACAGGCAGGTCATCTGCTAAATGCTCTGCTTGCCTCCAGTCCACAGTCACTAGCAGCCATTCAAGCCTCACTTAAGCCATAACAAAATTATATATTATATATATATATATATATATATATATATATATATATATATATATATATATATATATATATATATATATATATATATAGATAGATAGATAGATAGATAGATAGATAGATAGATAGATAGATATAGATAGATAGATAGATAGATAGATAGATAGATAGATAGATAGATAGATAGATAGATATATATATAGATATATATATATATATATATATATATATATATATATATATATATATATATATATATATATATATATATATATATATATATATATATATATATATATATATATATATATATATATATATATATATATATATATATATATATATATATATATATATATATATATATATATATATATATATATATATATATATATATATATATATATATATATATATATATATATATATATATATATATATATATATATATATATATATATATATATATATATATATATATATATATATATATATATATATATATATATATATATATATATATATATATATATATATATATATATATATATATATATATATATATATATATATATATATATATATATATATATATATATATATATATATATATATATATATATATATATATATATATATATATATATATATATATATATATATATATATATATATATATATATATATATATATATATATATATATATATACATACACACACACACACACACACACACAAACACACACACACACACACACACATACACACACAGTGTTTTATGAGTTAAGGTATATACCTACTTCTGGATTTCATAGTACAAGTTATTATAAGTTGAGAAATACCCAATAAACAGATGCTGTGTCTTGTTATTTTGCTAGATATTAACATGCAAGATGTATGTTGTGAGAGTCACTTGCCTGGGTTGGGCCTCTGTAAGGATTCTATATTCTTGTATATTCCTTGGGCCTCTGCCTACTTCGTGTCCTCTTTGGCTGGTTACGTATTCGACTGGCACTGGATGGCACTGCCTTATTTTTCTATTATTTATTTATTTTTGCACAATCTACACAGTCAAATCTTTACATGACAAATAAGTTTTGATGATTTATTATTAGAAACATTTCCAGTGTAAGATAGCATAACTTATGTTGAATCCCTCACTAGATTGATGGCTTTTACTGCAGAGTCATTCATTCCCTGATATGCAATGATTGAACCTCACACCTCAATCTAAATTGATAAGAATTTGAATTTTTTTTTCAAGTTTTTTATGTTGACATTTAACTCAACAAAACGCCAGAAATTTTGCGTTAAATACGTATTACAATCTTGGCCAATTACAGATCAGTCTCTCGTTAAGTTAGTATAATTCCTTTCAAACAAAGACCCAACAACCTCATTTTAATGTAATGGCTTTTGAAACACGTAACCTTGTTTCATATCTTCAATTGTCTCTCGTTCATGTGCCTTCAGTGACTTGTTGCTTCCAATATTCTTATTTATTTACTTTGTGATAGCTATCTCGGTTATCTTTTCTTGTAATCTGCTGCTACTCTCTGTTATCTGTTGGTCTGAATTAAGATGATTCATCACATCTTGATTGTCACTTAATTCTTATCTTTGAGGTTGTTATAGTTTACTGTAATCTTGTACGTGCCTAAATATTTTCTTCCTCCCTTAATGTCAAGTTCAAAACACCCTCTGAAATGATCCAGACCAGAATTGGTCAGATCAGGATTGGTCAAAATTAAAACTAGTGCTATTAGAACTCGCTGGGGGTAAATTACTGGTTTGGCAGGTGTTTACTACCTCTGTTCTTGAACTTGCCAAACAATCCTTCATTAATAGAAAATGTCAAAATCTTTTGAAATCCAACTCTCCTCAAACTTGACACTTCTGGCATCTGGGCAAAAACATATCAAGAATTTTACTTTATCTTTCCCTCCTTTTTTCATCCTGATGGCACCATTGTCATCACGTCTCTAAAGCTGAACACATTCCTCAAACATTTGCTGAGAATTCTACCTTGGATGTTTCTGAGCTTTTCTCTCCCTTTCTTCCTTCCTCTGACTATTTCATGCCTTTGATTTAAATTTTTTGTAATGTTTTCCATGCCCTAACTAGCCTAAACCCCAATAAGGCAAACTTCTTGCCCTATCCATTCCTACATAGATGACACCACCTTACACTATTTCACATCTTTTCAGAGATGATCAACACTTTAGGAAGTTAATAAATCACACAGGGGCACCACAGGCTGCCTGACTTCTGATCTTTCTAAAATTTCTTATTGGGGCAGAGAAAATTTAGTAGTGTTCACTTTTCAAAAAATAAATTCCTCCATTTATCAATTCGACACAACCTTCCAGACAATTACCACCTCTTCAGTGATACTCAACTGTTCCCCTTTTCTACACTGAATATCTTCAGTCTGTCCTTTACTCATAATCTTAACTGGAAATTTCACATCTCATCTCTTGCTAAAACAGCTTCTATGAAGTCAGGCATTCTGAGGTCCTTCCACCAGTTTTTCTCATCCCCCAAGTGCTAACTCTGCACATGGACTTAATCTGCCCATGTATGGAGTATTCTTTACATGTATAGGGAGTTCCACTCACACAGTTTTATCATAAAGGGTGGAATGATGGAATCAAAAGCCTTTCGTTCTCTCAACTCCTCTCCTCTGACTGACTGTCTTCAGCCTCTTTCTCACAGTGAAATGTTGCATCTCTTACTATCTTCTGCTGCTATCTTCATGCTAACTGGTCTTCTGATCTTGCTAACTGCATACCTTTCCTTAATCTGTAGCCTTGCTGCACAATGCTTTCTTCTTCTCGTCCCTACTCTGTCCACATTTCTGATGCAAGAGTTAACCAGTACTCTCAGTCATTCTTACCTTACTCTGGTAAACTCTGGAACTCCCAACCTGTTTCTGTATTCCAACTTCACTTCATTTAAGAAAGTTTTAAGACATTTATCCCTTTCTTTGGTTAACTCTCGTGGACCTGCAAGGTGGCTGGTGAATAAGTGTGCTTTTTTTTTTTTTCTTTTATATTGCTCTTGGCCAGCTTTCCCCTCTAACATATAAAAACTCATCTATACTGCTTACCTTAGCCTCCATAACTTAGTACATTTGAATTGAATAAATTGTAACTTCCTTTCCATATTTTAACATTTCTACATTTAAACCATCAATACCTGTGCCTGTCATACTTTAATCTAGTCTTCAGTTTCAACTGTACCTCCTTCCAATTTTTCTGTATGACAACCTGTTCTGCATACAGTAAGTATGCAGACCTCATACAATTTGGACTTCAACCAAAAAATTCAATATATTATATCATGGAGGTCGATCAAAAATCAGACCTCGACCAGTTGACGCTGGCCAACCAAGGTGAAGAAGCATCAGTTGTGCATCTCTGTTATGATTGGGAGTAGTCACTGTGGCTAAGTTGACCATTAGTATCATAATTAAAAACAAAGATGCTAATGCTATGAAAACAACCAATGTTGCCAAAGGATTTTTTTTGTGTTTAAGCAGACTCCATTGCTGGAGCCAACACTAACTGGGACTGCAAGGTCTGTTATGCCCTGTTCATCTCTGGGGTAGGTTCCTTGGGATGTAACCCTTTGCAACTTGTCCCTCTTTACTTGGGACATTCAACCAGCTGGAGTGTACAAAAATGGCTGCCCACAGGAAACTGACCATTATATTCATTGCAGAAGAACTTGTTGACAACTTTGTACTAGATGCTGTAGACATTCTCCATAGAGGAAATTAAGTTTTAAGTAGGCAAGGGGAAGAGAGAGGAGAACAGAGGATGCAGAGTCAAGTGAGAGGTTTGTTTACAACATTGTCCTCCCCATGGCTGTAAGTGATTCACTTTATGTGTAACTCCCTCACCACCATCTACAAGCACTATAATAATAAACTTCCCACCAAAAGATAAATAATACCGATTTTGGTTCAATATTTATTATTTACGTAAGAATCAGAAGTCTTGGAACGGACTAAAATTATTTACATTATTTCCTATGGGGAAAAGTTTTGGATCTTGACCAATTCGGTCCTTGAACAGCTTTCTGGAACATGTTGTGTTTGTGTTCCGAGGGTGCACTGTATTACACGTGCATATCCATGCTTGATGTTACTGTTTCTATCATCTTCTCAATAATATTAGTGATGAAAATACTTTCCCTCAGATACCTTCAACATCTTCCTTAATCTATTCCTACAAACATGCCCATCTTTTTCTTCATCATCCCACTCCCACACTCTTATTTCCCTTTCTTCTCACTTTATTGCAAAACAACTTATTTGTTTTTGTTTTCCACTTAGCTTCATACCAAAGTTTTCATCAACTACTTTCCTCTTAACCTTTTCACTAAGGACAACAAAAAATCAGCTCCTGGCACCATATCTAGGCTGAGTGGGGGTCGGGAGATACCCGACTCAGAGGCAGCTCTCTCTCTCTCTCTCTCTCTCTCTCTCTCTCTCTCTCTCTCTCTCTATGGAAATAATGATGATGGTAATTAATTTTTCATGATAGGTGCGTACAATAAGAAATAAACCAACGCAAATTTTAGAGAACAAAAATTATAGTCTACCTTTTCAAGGCCATTTTCCAAAGATGACAAACAAGAAAAAACATGAATTTTGAAGATAACTTAACCCTTATGTTCCAGTGATTAAACTATTTTCCAATATCCCATGACGGGTAAAAATGGTAAACCTAGAAATTGTCAGAAGACTGTTTGAATACTAATAATTATTTTCTCTTTGTTATTCTGAATACAATGATGTACTTTCTAGCTCGATGTGACCTCTGAAAGTTTAGTTATTGCCTTATCAAGGATTCCTCCTCCGCCCGCTGAGCGATGAGAGAGAGAGAGAGAGAGAGAGAGAGAGAGAGAGAGAGAGAGAGAGAGAGAGAGAGAGAGAGAGAGAGAGAGAGACCCTTTTCATATCAAGTTTCAAGCAAATAACATGTAGGTATCTTTCATCTTCTCTCTCTTTCAAGCAAATAACATGTCTCTCATCTCTCTCTCTCTCTCTCTCACACACATGCCCCTTGATCGTCTTCCCAGAACACGAGAGGCACGCCTGCGTCTCCGTGAGCCACTCTGGGTTCTCAATACGATGTTTGGAGTCTGTTCTCCATCACCACTATCTCTGTCTTCTCTCTGTTCTGAGAAAACAGGTGGATCCTCTGAATCATTTTCCGAGTCTTCACTACTGCTGTCTTCGCTTTCTTCGGTTTCTTCCTCATAATCACTGTCACTGTAGTCAGGCTCAGAAGCATTGCTAAATAAAAATTATCTGTCTTGTTCCATAGTGAGTTATGAACTGAGACGTCCCTTCGCTCTTATCAGGGTGCTTTTGACACGGCGGGTCGCTGGGGTTGCCAAGTGTCGCCCTCAGAATGGGAAAATAGCTTCGTTATCCCTAAATATACAGAGCTAGTGGCAACACTACAGGTGGAAAAAGAAGCCAGATACTTCCACTCGCCATCTGACTCGAGAAACCGTGTGGAGCTCAAACATGAGGTGCGAAAATTCTTGATTACGGGAACGATCGCCGTCGCTACGGACGCACTGATGCAATCATTCATATACGATTGCCGGAACATAAGGGTTAATCTAATCTATTGGTACCAAAAAAATAAATAAATAAAAAAAAAAATAATAATAATAAGATAGTTATTTCCAGCATGGCAGATCAGTACTTATCTGATATAAGAGAGTCATACATCTTTGTAATACTGATGACAGTCAAGTATGCCATTGTATCATATACGACCTACATTCTAAGAGATCTCATACAGTATCCGGGAAAGAAAACACACCATCTTAGCAGAAAGCAGCCTTGACGCAACATGCGCGTCATCGGATATGTCACGAGTGCCCCGATGATGCAAAATACATGTCATCATGTTGAAGGGGTTAATTCTTCTTCCAAGTTTTTTTCATAAATTTTCATTATACTTTTACTGTCCATATTTGTTTTTCTCTCATTTTAATTTCCAGTAACACATTTTTCTAGCATTTCATCATGTGCCCTCTTAGTCTCTTTAACTCTCTTGATCTTGGCTATCCATCATGCACTTCCCATGAGTTCTACTCTTGAGCTTCATTACCAACTTCTAAAATATTTTTGAATATTTCAAAATACTTCCCTTGCATTTGCTTAAGTTTCTTTCAATGTTTCATATATCTTCAAACATTTCTCTTTGCACTCTCTTTTGTCTATCCCCAAACATATTTCATAAGTATGAGAAATAAAATAAAAATGAGGCTGAGATATTACTGTCGTAGATGAAGTAAAGTGAGAGACGGCCTAAGATGTGGTATGTCTTAGAATAAGTGATGAAAAGTGATTGTATACATAAAAAGAAAGGATGAAAGGAATAAAAAGGCACTGAGCAGCCAAAACTGAACATGGAGAAGGACTGTGAGAACTTACTAGTTGCAGCTTGTTTCATGGAACAACATTGAAAGAATATGCTTTAAATTAATATGGTCAGACAAAAAAGCTTAATTAATTTTCATTTAGAGCCAATATTATTCACTGAAAGGAAATACATTAAAAACTCTTCTGGTGTTAAACTGCATACAAGATTAATGAATCTAGTTGTTAGGTAAATGTTGAGCTTGACAGAAGCTTGTGCCTCTATCGTTGAGAGAACACTCCAAGTTTTGGGTGATACTTGAATGGAAATGCTCGGTCTGGACCTCTGAAATAAGGATAAAAGAATCAGTTACTCCTATTCTTCAACTCTCTATATATACTATACAAGAGGAGGCATAGACAGCAATAAAACTACCAGCAAGTCTCAATGATAAGAGAAATTAGGTTTTTTCAACAGTGTTTGTACAAATGATTATCATATGCTGGAATGAATAACCTGACTATAGTGAAATTAATTATCAGAGCAAATGAATGATACATATTCCTTCCATCAGGAAACTTTTATCTGAAAGTCTTTCTTCACTCTCATATCTCAGAAATTACACAATGTAGCAAAAATTTACACATCATTAAAAAAATCCAAAGTTATAAAACTTGTTTATTGTCATGCATGACACATTACTTGTAGTTTAATTTACTTTTCAGAAAAATACCATTGTCAGAATTGAATCTCCCACACTTTAATGTTCCAACAATATTTATTGTAAAGTGGTATCCAAGAATATGTCCTCAATCCATTCCATGCCTCATGGTGTAACCCGAATGGATGCAAGCCAGATCTTTATTTCCCATTGAAATGAATGGGAAAATTGATTAATCTGTTCTCAGAAAAAATGTTGTGTCATTTACATTGCAAGTAAATGAATATACAATAATACCTCGAGATACGAGTTTTTGATATATAACGAAAAATTTCATATAATTTGTGCATTGAAATAGTACAAAGGTATTTTTAAGATACGAATACCCATTGGTAGGTGGCACAGTGATCGCTTGGCTACCCATGTCCATCTGAACATTCAGCCTGTGTTGTTTATCGTTGTTCATCTTTTGTGCATGTATGTCTGTGCTCCTCGGCAGTGTGTATTTTTTCTTAAGTTTTGTGAACTCAAGATCATGAGTCCCAAAAGTAAAAGTTTGGCAAGAAACACACAAAATAGCCTGTACTATTCACATACTGATAACATTTAAAAATTCAATAAACGAGTCAGTAGAAATGGTGTTCTGCCCACAAGCAACTCTTCCTCTTCGCAATGCAAAAAACAAGAAGTCTCTAGATGCTATGGCTACCAAAATATCACAGGCTGAATGAGGTAGTATCATCAGTTTACGTGGCCTTGCGTCCCATCAGGTTCAGCGGCCTTGGCTAAAGCGTTAGAAAACAGGCCCCTTGTATCCTCTCTCTCTCTCTCTCTCTTTTTCTACTGTTGCCTGTTCTGATACCACTCATTCAAAAGTTGTCTCCCCATAACATGGCGAGAGATACCAAGGTATAGAAGTAAGGTGCATGGGAGAGGTGGCAGAATCAGACACAGTGAGATCACTCTCTCTCCCACCATCCATCTTTGGTGACACAGTGACATAGAGCATATGTTTACTCCTGATGAGTGTTGTCAGCTCACAAGCAAAGAAAACGGGAAGAAAATAGCCAAAATATAGCCATAAAAAGTCTAAACGTCTATCGACATGCCCCTAGATTTGCGTGATGAATGTCTATCGATGTGTCCCGAGTTTTGGGTTAAGTTGTTATTTTGGCCAATATAACGGTAGTTCATTTATATCATGCATACAATAAACATTGTATTTAACTTATATTAAATCTATATTTGGTTGGTGTTTAAAGCATGTTAATTGTTTTTTATTTGGGGGGGGAAATTCATATCACAAGAACGAATTAATTCCATTTCCATTATTTGCTATGGGAAAAATTTATTTGATATACGATTTTTTTGATATACAATGATTGTCATGGAACAAATTAAATTTGTATGTCAAAGTACCACCGTATGTTGGTAGCAATATGAGGCATTTTAATTATACAAGTCAGTAGATGAGGCAAAACATTGTCACTGCTTTCAGTAGCAGGGGAGTGAGTGAAGGTGAGAGGGAGGGAGCAAAATTGTGGGTGGTGTGGTAGTGGTGGTTAAACAAGATCTTGGGTTAACCTTTTGAGTCTTAAAGTTTTTATGTCAGAATCCAATAAATCTGAGTTTTTAGGTTAAACTGAGAGGAATATGCATCTACATATACATCTGATCTGTACTTCAATGTGTTCATTATATTTTCAAATGTAATTTCTTTTCTTTCTCTCTCTCTCTGTTCTCATCTAGCTCGCTATCTGTGATGTCATGGACGTGAACGGGACTTTCTTTCCATTACATCTAACCATTTCTTCTCTGCTACACCCATGTTTCATGTGTCAGCACCATACAGCACAGTGGGTATCCTTATTCCCTGATATGACCCCTCTTTACACTCCTAGCCAGTTTCCTGTGTTCAAGGATCACTTTTCGGTCGAGCAAGTACTTTTCCTGCTTCCTTCATCCTTCAATTTCACCTGTCTCAACTCTTCTGTCCACTGTTAAGGGGACCGTTCGGTGGCCATGGTAATGAAAAATCTGAAAAATATTGAAAATCCCCAAAACACCACCAGAGCATTCCTGAACATATGGTAACATAGTGATGGAGTATTTTGGGGAAATACACTAAAATACCCGTGGGGTATTTAAACTATAAAGGGCCCCTGTCATGCCCACAACAGCTCGGGGCTTCCCCCCTCCAACTCTCTGTACCATAAATGATGATAACAAGCATGGAAAAAGCCACGAAAAGTGGTTTCTTTGTTAAGGAAAGGTGGGCGCTGGCAACTCAGTACTATGGTGTACACAGGAACACACCCTCTCCCCTTCCATTTCAGTGTCCATGTGACTGCGATGGGAGGAGGATGTATTGAGTATCTCGCCCGTTGTTTCACACCTTGCAAGCCACAATCCAGCCTATTTTATCTGTTTTTTTTTTTGCCTTACAATGTCTAAACAAACAGTGCAAGGGGAAATTACAAATTACACCGACCATGCATGGATGGGAGACACCCTTGCCTTCAAGCAACTAATACCTACAGTCATTGTAGGGACGGCCAAGTGCCATAAGAGTCTTACAGAATATTCTAAACATGCCTAAAAAGGATATATGATGCATATGGTGGTGCATGAGCAGGAAATATCCAACCCAAATAAATGTACAGGGTCATAGAGGGCGAAAATGACATTTCTGGGTTTTTAGCCTTTTTCTCAGTTTCCACTTTTTTATCATTCAAATTGTATCTTCTCCCACATTTCTCAACGGATTTTCAATTTTGAGGTATCATTTTGAAACTCAATGGAGCTGCTACATTTCCACTTCATAGAATTTGGAAAAAATTATTTTCTTATACAGAAAAAAAATAAAAAATAAAATAAAAAAATAATAATAATAATGGCCATCAAAATTCAAAATTCTATGAGATGTAAAGTTTTGTTACACCACATACTTCATAAATGTACCAGCAGAGTTGAAATCTGCCCTCCGGTGACAAAGTTTAGAGGAAAAGTTTTTTTTTTTTATTTATTATTTATTTTTTTCATGCAGTTATTTATGCTTTGAGTCGCTTGTACCTACTAAACTAACATTGTGTAATAGTTATCTATCAGTCCAAAAAAATATTACCCACGTACCTCTTTACTTTAGATTTTTTTAAAACCTAACCGGATGGTCCGCTTAATGTTGATCCAAACTATTTGAGACAATCAACTTCTTCCAGCTGTTCTCCATCCAATCTTTCATTCATGCTTACGCCACCAACCTCTCAAAAGCATGTCATTACTTTACTTTTACTTACATTCACTTTCAGCTTCCTTCTACAAAAACATCCAAACTCCTCCATCAGTCTTCAAATTCCTCTGAGTCAACAACCAAAGCTGTATCATCAACAAAGAGTAGCTGACTCAGATCCTGCACCCTTTCCTCCCTTCCCACTGATCAAACTTAGGCCTGTCCAAAAACCGTCATATATACATACTTCTACCACACACCAAATAAACAAGTTGAACAACCACATGACATTACACAACTCTGAAGCAAACTTACTCTTATAAATGTCCAGTTATTTACAGAGCAAATCACTCTTTTCAGCAACCCATCTCCATCACTGATTACTTTCAAAGCACCCTGAAAACTGATACCTTTATAATTAGAGGATTCCAGTCTCCACGTTTGACTTTATATGAGGGACTAAACATACATTTATCCAGTCTTCTGGCAGCACACATTCCTCACTCAGCACTCCACAACACATCCATCAAAACATGCAGCTTTCCCTTTCCTTATTTCCCTCACAGCCTCTCACACATCCTTTCCCTTCATTTGTACCACTAGCATAATGCATCAAGACTCTTTCCTCTACTAGCTACAGTAATCACTGTTTCATCTTACTTCTTTATTGTTACATTTAAAAAAAATCTTTCAACGCATTAACACAAAAGAAAAAAGAGAAAAAGTTGCAAAAAATTCAATGTGGTATTTCTATTCATCTCCTGTGTGAGATTTATGGCAAAGGAACATTAGCTGTGTTATATAAAGCAGGGGAAAGTTGAGGGAGTTTTTTGCTGGCAGTGATTCACAGAAATGTATGTACAAACAAAAAAATTGAAAAATAGAAAGAATATACATCATGATCATGTTATAATACAATGGTTTTTAACTATGAAAGAAATGCTGAAATAAATTCTATGGCTGGTGGGAAACACTGCAGTACAATGTCAGTGTTTCTTGTAAGGAATACAAAAGCATCCAAGATACTTTGAGAGAAAACTGTATGTTTTCTTTGGGAAACTTTAAACTATTTTTCATCAGTGCTAATGTACTTTAGTATGAACATTTTACACACTGGTAGAAAGTCTAGCTCTATCACACAATCATTGCATTCATTTTGAGTAAACACAGATCACAATGATACTGTAAACAATAAAAGCATTTCTGACTTCCAGATGACTTTTTTCTATCATACCTATAGTGCTGAATTCCTCTGAAAAAAGCTCTTAGAATATTCTATTCAATTCTTGAGTAAAACAAGACTTTCTTTGTATGAAAGACTGAGGTAAAGTTACAAGAATAAGCAAACAGTGATAGACCAGCAGACTCAGCATGCAAGATTATTTCTGCACATTACCTGGCGGGTCTGAAGAAAATCTTTTCCTTGTGAAAGTGTGAACCTGGGTTGTTGGGATCACTGTGGGCACTAGAAGCCTCGGTGAACACATCCAGACACACAGCCAGGCGATACAGCAACAGTGGCAATAGCTGGAGACGGTCACTACGGCAAGACACCAGCTCGTCCCAGTGTACGTTGATCTCTTTTTCCATTTGCTGCATTCCCAGAGAAAAACATAAACAGGTAAAAGTCTGTTGATCTGATCTTTAGCAAACTAGCTTCATATCTGATTATCAGAAATTCTGGATACATATTCTACTGAAAATTAAGTAGTTTGTGGTACAGTACGAGATTACGACACAGCTATACAACTACTGTAAAGAGTAAACTTGACAGCATCTCAACCAAAATCCTCAAGAACTGGTGCCGTTTTGAAAACAGAATTCTTCATATTTTGAAATAGTAGTCTTTGCTAAGAGGAAAAAGATACATTCAAGAATTACTCAATAATTGGTAGCCACACTCTAGAAAGGAAAGCTAAAAAAACCTGAGAATTGTAATATTCTGTGAGTTACCACCCTCTCAAAACAACAACAAACAAAACCACTCACTCCCACAGAATATTACTTCTTGCAGGACAGTTACATTTACAACCACCCACATGATGAACAATACCATCCTAACACAGTGATGGCCACAAAAATACACCATTACTCTACATTAATGGAACTACAATCCTCAAGGTCCAAAGTTTAAAAGAAAAGAATAAAAAGATGAGGCCTGGTGGCATTTCACAAAGACAAATACTACAGATACAAGAACATCTCGCCCACAGCCAAAGCAGTGCCAGCCAACATTACTTACAACACACTTTCCACAGCATTTTAAATCACATAACTTATTATTGTTCAAGTCATCTCTTAAACTGTGGCATGTTGGCTTGTTTGGGGCACCATGCCTGTGGAGATCATCCTGGTGAGACACATGCCCAAACCAGGGGAAAGAAGTGACACATACACTCATCCACTTCTATCACTCTCATCTCTATGATTTCTATTATCTTATGAAAATTAATGAAAATTGCTATGAATAAGCTACACCCCCTCTCAAGTTTTGAGCTATCAGTTTCAGTGGCGGATCATGTATAGACACTGTGGAACTGCAGCACCACCTATTTCCACTTCATATTATCGATAATATTCAATATAATGATTTTTCCTTAATTCTTTCTTTATACTTGTACAATATACATAATTCTTAAGCTTAATGTCAGTAGCCATACCTCAGTTTTTAAAAAGAAATACAAAAATCTTTTATGAAACTGTGTGTCACATGTACATGTACCTCAAGACTACAATGAGATCTCTAATGAGATCTTCCATAACTGTAGCACTGACAATGTCATACCTACTGATGGGTAATGTTTTGCCCACCTGAAGTCAGAAAGTCCATAGCTGTCATTACACTCACTCTCTTATGCATTGCACTGAGCTCATTGTCACTCATCTCTGACTATGTCTCAATCCTCAGGAGAACCCTCCTCCACACATTTCACTGCAGTAATATTGACATTAAGTCTACAACTTTCTTGATATCAAAATTATGAAATAAATTCTACATTGCCATAATGGGGAGTTTTCAGAACTAATTCACCAGAGGAGGATCCATAAATAGATGTTTTGAAACTGGGACTTTTTGTCAGATTGTTTCTATATAGAAATTTGTTTTGAGTTTACCACACTAAGTTACAGCATGGTCTATGTATCATATATACAGACTTTTCTTTACTAGTAACAAAATTCAAAAAATAAATTATTATTTGGCATTTGAAATATCCAGACTTTGCTTACATTAACTCTCAAGGCTGGTGACCACTTGTAATTTGTCAGTGGTGGATGTGCTACAAAGATTAGCTAATATCGGAAATTTTTTTTATTTTTTCTACTTTCTTTTATTATTTGTCTATCATGTTAAAGAGAAAGAACTGCATTACACACCAGCAATATTGCCTAAAAAATGAGTAGGTACAAAAAGATTACTTGAAAATATGAAGAAAAGTGAGAGTAAATTACATCTAGATCACAAGTACTGGAAGTGATTAACTACCTCCAAACATTCATAAAAATATACTGACATACATTACCACCAATCAAACATAAAATCTATATATAGATGCAACTTTTTGTTCAGTTTTGCAGCAGAGTCTACATATATATATCAATCTGGAATGCCCATTTGCAGGGAAACTATACGTAGACATATGGATGACAGTCTAAAATAGACAATTTTTTTATCTGGTAGTACATACATCTGTCCAGCTGCCGGGAAGGGGTTAAATAGTGTCACTGATAACCTCTTTTAAATGCACTGATGATGCCTTGGTCTACTGGCTGCCATCAGCAATTACAAGCTTGTCAGCACTGGGATGGGCAGGTGCATAATAAAAAAAAAGGAGCAGGGATTCTTACATCATCAGGGTGAAGCTTCAACACATTCTCTGGGTACCTTCATACCTCTGACACAAAATGCTTAGAAGAGCATTCAGAGAAAATAGAAGCATTAAACCAGGCTTTCTTGGAGTAGTAATAGTGGACTGACAAAGTACGTTTCTGATCTTTCAATGCACAGGGGCAAGCTAATTTTCCAACAACCACCAACTTATGTTAATGCAAACTGCCATTGCTAGCAAAACAAAGTGCTGAAATCCTTTCCTTAATCATTTTCTTTCCTCTTAATACTTCTTCATCCTTACTTGCCTGAATATCATTAGGCAGAGAGTGCCAAAATAAGCCAGTTACATCAACATTGTATGCTTGAGACACAAGATGACCTTCCTTCTTAATCAGCTCATTAAGCTTAACCCAATAAACCTCAGCGCCTGTCGTACCTGCACTGCCAGCCTCACAAATCACTATATATTAGAAGTAGGGGAAAAAAAGCAATTATCAAAGAATTATAGGAAACAGAAGTGTAAGAAAAAATAATTACCAATTTCTAATTGCAAACAAAAGGCTGAAAACTATGACAAAGTTAAGAGAAAGATAATACAAAAACAAAGAAAACATAAGAAAAACAAAAAATCAATAAATGAATGAATAAGAGTCATGAGACACTCACTCTTAGCTGTGGAATGTCATCAGCATGGTGAAGCCCCTCCCAGCGCAGTGCTAAGGCCACCACAGGAACAGTGCTAGGATGGTCTGGTGCCACTGCTACTTGGGCTTCAAGCACCACTGAAGAAGCAGACAATTTTATGTTAATATTACACATGCATCACCACATTTCAACTGTCACTAGCACAATGTCTTAAGTAAAAACAGCATATCTTACATTGTCGCATAAAATCATGCCAGCAACCACTATAGTATACCCTTAACCTCTTCAGCACTATGATGTGTTTCTATATTCATTCTGCTTATTATTTGGTGATTTTATACAGCTTCAGAAACTTATGTTGAGATTGAAATAGTGAAGACTGTGGCCATTAATCTTCTGACCTCCATAGACCCTTCCTTATGTCAATAAAATGGTCTAATTGTACATAAATCTCAAGGTAAAAAATGTGTCCCAGTATTGAAGAGGTTAATGATCATGGGTTTGATTATAATTATTCGTGGATTTTCAGCAGTGGATATAAATATTACTAAATATTGACAAAAACTATTTAAGGATAGAAATGTTTGAGTGGTGCGTGAGTATATGTTTGCACGCAGAGCCGCAAGAGTGCTCTACGTCAACTTCCACCATGACATGTTGTGAGCTGGAAAGACAACTGAGGCAGAAAATATCACACAGTAAGATAACAATGTTCTTCAAAAGACACCCAAAGTCTGATCAACCTCAACTGTCAACCTCTACCTGTCCTCAACCATCACCCTTTACCTGTCCTTAACCATCAACCTCTATCTGCCCTCAACCATCATCCTCTACCCATCCTCAACCATCACCCTTTACCTGTCTTTAACCATCAACCTCTATTCATCCTCGACCATCATCCTCTACCTGTCCTCTACCATCATCCTCTACCTGTCCTCAACCATCATCCTCTATTCGTCCTCAACTGCCAACCTTGCCAGACAGCACAACACCCCAGTGACAGGAAAGGTGTTGATGGCCCTCCACTCCTCTGATCTCTCCCCTGATAGCAAACAGCAGCCTCACCATCAGTTTAGCTATTGTGATTTCTACCAGCTGCATTTTCCTTTACTTAATCTTTCTCTTTGTTTATTGTGTTTACTGGTTTGGATTTTACATGTATTAACTGTTATTTCATTGAGTATTATTATATTTCCATTTGTTTATTGTATATCATTATTCAATATACTGTATTCTATTCTTTTACTATTATAATATACATTCTTGTTCTTTATATCTATGCACACAATATATATTACCACCATTCAAGAACTTCGGGATGGGAATGTGTTGCATATTCCATGGTTGAGGGTTTATGATGTTGCCATTTCCCGAATTGCCACCAACATCAAGGGTTTCCTGTATAGTGAATCCAGTCTAGCATGGGACTTGAGATGTTGGCCTTTCCTCTCCCACATTGCTGTCCTATTCACAGTTGACAGTTATATGACAATCTCCCTCCTGCACTTATACTTAAATTCCTTGCCTTAGTTATTCCAAAATCTTAAGTTTTTATATATGATGATAATTATTATTTTTTCAATGGCTTTTGACTTGATAATAGAACAAAACTATATTTTCCCATGCCATGCAGCACTACTGCCCTACCACCTTTGACACATGAGTCTTCAATGCCATGCCCTGATGGCCCAGATAAGTTGAAATTACATTTGCCCATTTCCAGTCCTTTGGGACTTTACTATGTTCCAATGATATGTTAATCAATTCATAAATATTTTTCTGACAGTTGGTGACTGCACTCATTTCAGTACATTCCTGTCACTTTCCTTCTGTCAGTCATCCAACATTGTGTTGTTATCCTGTTCAGTCCATCTTATCCTTCTACTGTAGGTGGTTCACTGAATTCCCTTTCTCTTGTAAAAACTGACTGAAAACTATTATTCATTATTATTCACATTACTGTAAATTTAAAAGATATTTATTTCTTCTGTGCTATCATTATTAGACACTGATGTTATCTTTGATGTTACATTTAATTATTTATTATGTGTTATCAAATTCCTATTATGCAAACCCTGCAGTTTCCATCGTTTATGGAATAATAAAGTTATAATGACTTGCTTGCTTGCTTACTTCCTTCATAACCTCTACCAATTCTTTTATATTATCAATTATTTTGCCTTTATTTAACTGCAAAATTCAATGAAGCAGGCTATGATTGATGAAAGTGTTGACATCCAGCAATTAAACCAGGTAATGTTGTCATGGGCTTATTATCATAATGAATACAGCAAGGCTTTCACAAACCATTAGAACATTTATTTAGACTAAATTTGGTCATTTATAATCAATCAGATTGAATTTCCCAATAAATCACAGGTCACTTGCTATCATAATACCTAAGCAAAGCACTAATTCAAATCATATAATACATAAAGAGGAAGACAAAGAGGTCCACATTGGAAACCCTTTCCAAATGGTAACAATGTCACCTCCCACTACATGTGTGTGGCCCCATCACATCTGTAGTACCATAAAACAAAGGACTCACACTGACAACAGACAATAGAGCTGATTTAAAGTATAGCCATGAAGTTCTAGAGGCACTGAGATTAATTTGGAGCATATGATCTATCTTTGGAACCAAAAGGAGGATGTTAGAGTGCCTACCAGTTCATGTTCAGTATTACCTTGTTTACGCTCCAGTACTGCCAGGAAAAATAGATGCTGTGAAGTAACAAGCTGAGCCTCCCGAAAATGCTGTGTAGCTGGTGAGGCTTCATAATCTGCCCAAGTGATAGGTCGCCATGACCTTAGCTCAGAGCACACTTTGCCCGGGAAGTGGTGCCGCAGAAGTTCTCCAGGGATGGCGATGCAGCTGACAAGCAAGGAAAGATTGTACTAATGATAATGTAACAGTTATATGCAATGCTTTGATAATGCTATAAAAATGTCTTTAATATATGAAGCACAGAAATAATCATCATGGTATAAAAGTCAGACATAGGTCCTTGATGTCACTTTCAAAAGTTGTCTAATTCTTAATTTAACTGGCATAGTTTCAGCCTGGAATATACAAAATGTTTAATTGTTCTTTTACTTTAACAGGCTATAGATTGGCCATAATAGGAACAAATCAAATGTAGCCCAGTACAAAACTCTGAAATTTTTAAAAGTGAGTCGCACTTCAAATAAAATTCAAAATATTCTGCCATTATTGTCAAAAGATAAAAAAAAGCTCATAGACCATAAACATGTCATTTCCAGCAGGCCATAAATGATACACAATATTTTCTTATAAGTGCAATAACATATCACAATCAATAGTATGGGTGAGCATTAGTGTGACAATTACCACAAGGACAAAACACATATACTGCAAAACCAAGATCAAAAGAGCTCTTGTTGATGGAGGTTTTCTATCCAGAGATACATTATACATTTCTACATCTCCTTTATAATTTCAAATATGTTTACACTCAAGATGTCAATAACTTGTCAGGTGCCAGTGCTGTATCAAGTACATTCATACCTTCTGCTGGAGGCAATGTCCATAACACAAAAGTGGTCCAAAATAAAAACCTTTCATTGAACTGCAATGATGATGCTAAAATAACTGATGAGAATCAAGTTTTGAAGTAAGTCATACAATTCAAGGCCCTACCTAACTTAATTGAACTTCATGATTCCACACATGAACATGAACCTAAAGCTGCTGCAAGTCCTCCACCATCTATTTTGTGTCAATTCTTTGTGTAATCACTAGACAAAGTGTTATTAGACCACTTCCACGTCTAAACTATTCCATGCTTCCACCCTTCTATGAGGAAGCTATATTTTTCACATCTCTCCTATAAGTGGCCATTTTAGTTTTTCCCATGCCCTCTCGACATTCTTCCATTCCACATACACAGATCTTCCCTATCCATTTTTCCATGCCAATCATCACTCTGTATATTGCTATCAGGTCTCCCCTTTCTCTTCTGTTTTCCAGGGTTGGAAGTTGCATTCTTTTCAGTCTGTCTTCATAAGTCAAATCTCTTAAGTCAGGCACCATTTTCGTTGCAGCCCTCTGTACTTTCTCTAGTTTCCTTATGTGTTTCTTTAAGTTCGGAGCCCACTGTATTGTTGCATATTCAAGCCTCGGTCTTATCATTGCAGTAATTATTTTCTTCATCATTTCTTCATCTAGATATCTGACGCCACTCTTATGTTCCTCAATAAGTTCAATACTTCTCCAATTATTTTGTTTATATGTCTCTCTGGCGATAGGTCATTGGTAATTGTCACCCCAAGGTCTTTTCTTCATGACTGGTTTTATGTCTTCATTTCCTATCTTGTACATACTCCTGATTCTTCTTTCACTCTTGCCAAACTCTATTTTCTTGCATTTTGTCGTGTTGAACTCCATTTGCCATGTACAGCTCCATTTCCATATTCTGTCCAAGTCTTCCTGGAGTAGTTCGCAATCTTTGTCACATCTCACTTTTCTTAACAATTTTGCATCGTCTGCAAATAGGCTCACATAACTGGACACCCCATCCACCATGTCATTTATGTAGACTGCGAACATTACTGGTGCCAACACTGATCCCTGTGGAACTCCACTCTCCACCAATCCCCATTCTGATGGTCTGTCCTTAATTATTGTTCTCATTTCTCTTCCTACCAAAAGTCTTCCATCCATTTTAGTAAACTGCCATGCACTCCTCCTACCATTTCAAGTTTCCAGATCAGTCTCTGGTGTGGTACCTTATCAAAGGCCTTTTTTAAATCCAGATATATTCCATCAGCCCAACCATCTCTTTCCTGTATTACATCTATCACCCTCGAATAGTAACATATCAGGTTTGTCGTGCATGAACGCCCTTTCCTAAAACCAAATTGACACTCACAAAGTATGTCATTTTCTCCAAGAAGTCTGTCCATCTATTCTTCACCACCCTCTCACACATCTTAGCTACCACACTTGTAAGTGACACTGGTCTATAGTTCAATGGGTCTCTCTTGTTACCTGATTTATAGATTGGGACAATGTTAGCTCTTTTCCAGTCTTGGGGCACTACACCTTCCCTTAATGAGGCATCAATTACTTCACAAACTTTTTCTGCCAATTGCTCCTGCATTCTCTTAAAATCCATCCTGATACCCCATCAGGTCCCACAGCTTTTCTCACTTCTAAACTCCCCATCATGTTCTTGATCTCCTCCACAGTTACTTGAAACTCCTTCATAATCCCTTTCTGTTCCATTACCAGTGGTTTGTCAAAAGCAGTCTCCTTTGTGAATACCTTCCGAAAGCATCCATTCATAGCCTCTGCCATTTCCTGGGATCTTCACTGCATACTCCATTTACTTCTAAACTTTCAATACTTTCTCTATTTTTGATGTTGTTGTTCACATGTCTGTAAAAAGCCTTGGTTGGTCTTTACATTTATCAATTATATCCTTTTCTTGTTTCTTTCTTTCTTCTCTTCTAATCAACACATATTCATTTCTTGCTCTTTTGTAACTTTCCCACTGCTTAATCCGTCTTTTCCTTCTCCACCTCTTCCATGCATCCTCTTTTCTTGTTCTAGCCTTTTCACATCTATCGTTAAACCAGTCCTGCTTTCCAACTTCTCTATGTTGTCTTATTGGTACAAATTTTTCTCACCTTCTTTGTATATTTTTATAAATTCCTTCCACTTTTCATTTGCTCCTTAGCACTCTTGAATTTCATCCAATTTGTCTCTTGAAAGAATTTCTTTAGGTTTCCAAAATCTGTCTTGGCATAATTCCATCTTCCCACTTTATATTCTTCATTTCTTCTAGATTTCTCTTCGTCTATCACCTTGAACTCCAAAACTGCATGATCACTCTTTGCTAAAGGGCACTCCACCCTCATCTCCTCAATGACCATTGGCTCTGTACTAAAGACCAAGTCCAGTCTTGACGATGCTCCCTCTCCTCCAAACCTAGTATCTTCTTTGACCCACTGAGTTAACACATTTTCCATTGCCAGTGTCAATAGTGTATTTCCCCATGTTGTCTCTGATCCTTCCATTGACCAGTCCTCCCAACACACCTCTTTACAATTAAAATCTCCCATCATTATAGTTCGTTCACAGCCACCCAACATTTCTTCCAGACATGTTCCTGTATCACTTATCATTTCTTCATATTCCTGTACTGACCATGCATTTGTCTTAGGTGGTACTACACCACTATGTAGTGCCTCTTTTTCCTTCATTAGTTTCTGCTCTGATCTTTAGCACTTCTGCCTTTCCCATACCTTTTTCACTTGATCCACCTTTATATCTTTTTTAACCAGCAACATCACTCCTCCTCCCATCTTACCTACTCTATTTCTTTTCCAAACGTTATATTTCCCTTCTCCAACCTTCATCAGGTCTTCTCCCTCTCTCAGTTTTGTTTCAGTAAGACCCACAATATCTGGGTTCTTGTCCCTCAAGTAATCGTTGAGTTCTAAAATCCCCGATATCACTCCATTTATGTTGGAATACATTACATTTCGCTCATATGTAAGTTTCTTTAGTCCTTTCTTGCTGTACTTTTCTGGGTTATGAACCACTTCCTCAGTCTCATATCCAAGATTCTCCAGAAAAACTCTTTCTTCTCCTCTTCTGTCCTCTCTTCATTTTTTTTCAAAGCCTCCTTTCTCAACTCATTTAACATTTCTCTTTCCTTTTCACCGAGATCTCTTCTCAACCAAATCTTCCTTGTTGTTTCCTGCTGGGCTAGCCTCCATGACTTCTCCACCAATTCATCTACATCCTTTTGTGACTTAAGTTTGATTCTTATTGGCCTCATACCTTCTCTTGTGAACTTTCCAATTCTATGGAAGTCCTCTATTTCTTGTACTAGGTCTTTTCCTCCTCCTGCACCACATTAATGATATTATTTATCACCTTTTTATGTTTTCTCTCTCTCCATTTTACTCGGTGTCTTATCCTCCTCCACACCAAATATCACCACACATCTCTTTTTGTCTACAGTTTCCCTCACCAATGTCTCATTTGACTTAATAACCTTCACCACTTTCTCAGCTATCTTCTCTTCTATGATCTGTTGATCTATAATTTCAGCAAGGCCCAAAGTTTTCTCCCCTGACTCTTTGATTTCCTTTTCCAGACTTGCAACTTTGTAATTTACCTCCTTTCTTTCCACTTCCTGACTTTTTTCCATTCAGCCTGCTTCTCCATCACTTTTCCTAGAGATTCTCCACATTTTCGCAATTCACTTTAATTAGCTTAACTTCCTCTTTCAGTGCTGCATTTTCCTTCTTCATATCGGCACAGTCTTTCTTTACATTGTCATAACTCGTTTCCAGGCCCTCATACTTTTCAAACAGTTTTCAATTTTACCTTCTAACTCCAGAATTTTCTTCACATAAGCGCTTTCTCCATTATTCCTTGAAACCCTGTGAAGTCTGATTCCTCTTTCGAGTTCACGGCCGCCATGTTGCGCAGTAAACAAACCAGCTGATGGCTCAAACGCAGGCTACAGTTTATATTTACCTTCACTGGACATTATTTTGTGTGTGTGTGTGTTATCCAATTGTGTGTGTGTGTGTGTGTGTGTGTGTGTGTGTGTGTGTGTGTGTGTGTGTGTGTGTATTTACCTATTTGTGTATTACAGGGCCCGAGCTAAGCTCTCTGTGTCCTGTCTCCTTGTCCATTCCTGTCATATCTCTTTCATCTGATTGACACACACCGCATCAACGACATCACTGCTCAGTTTATTCCACTTATCAATGCTACGATGCGGAAACTGTATTTTCTCACGTCATTTAGACAGATGTCTTTATTAGCTTTTTCCATGTCCTCGGAGATGATTACTTGTGGTCACCTTTATCAACTCTCTGTCCAGTATGTCAATCTTGTTCACCAATTTATACATAGTTATCATGTCTCCTCTTGTTCTTCTCTCTTCTAATGTGGTCAGCCCCAGCTTCCTCAGTCTTTCCTCATAGTCTAACTCCCTGAGTCCTGGTACCATCCTTGTTGCCAGCCTCTGTACCCTTTCTACCTTCTTCACATTTTTCTTCATATGCAGTGACCAGACACAAGCTGCATATTCTAACTGGGGTCTTATTAAGGTACATAATATCTTCCTCATCATTCCTTCATCTAGGTAGTGGAACGCAAGGCCAATATTTTGAAGCATGTTATATGTTTTCCAAAAAATCTTGTTAATGTGTTTCTCCGGTGACAAAGTGTTTTGCACGGTTACTCCTAAGTCTTTCTCCTCATTGGTCTCTTTAATTTTCTCATCACCCAGCCTGTAATTGCAGTTTGGTCTTTATCTACTTCTTCCCATTTTCATAACATGGGTCTTGTCTATATTAAATTCCATCTGCCACTCCTTACTCCACTCCACAAAACAAAGACATGAAGGTGACCACACAAGCAATATTTTTAGATAATAAAAATTTATGACATCTGCCACTCACATCTCATACAACCACCATGCACATTGCTGGGATCATGAGCATCCACATGGTCTGAGATCTTGGTGTGAGTTTCTCTCATCATTTGCTTATGTTGTCCTGGAAAACACACCATTTATGATCCAGGACAACAATCCCACATGGGGTTAACCTGGACAAGGCACCACACATCTATACAATCTCACACTCTTATCTCTATTTGCCTTAGGTGGAAAGGGATAGTCTAATGGCCCATTATACTATAGTCCAGGCACTACATAGCTGGCCACACACATCAACAGCAAGGCCTAAGAGCATACACTGATTTACTCCTACCCCTGCTGAGACTGGTTCATACACTGCACATACTCCTATACAGAGACCAAAGAAGATGCAAGTTTTTTATCAAGGATGTTTCACACCATGAATATGTTCATGGACCCTATCAAGTACTCCCACACACCTTCCCAGGGAGTGACAAGACTACATCATTGTCATCATTGTTTTTCTCACCCCTCCAACTGCTTACTCTGTATAAGGGCCTTATCCATCCCTGTATGGAGTACTCTTCGCATGTTTGGGGGGTTCCAGTCACACAGCTTTGCTTGATAGGGTGGAATCAAAAGCTCTTCGTCTCATCAACTCCCCTCCTCTGACTAACTGTCTTCAGTCTCTTTCTCACCGCCGAAATGTTGCATCCCTTTCTATATTTTATCACTATTTTCATGGTAACTGTTCTACTGATCTTGCTAACTGCATGCCTCCCTCCTCCTGCGGCCACGCTGCACAAGGCTTTCTTCTTCCTCTCATCCCTATTCTGTCCAACTCTCTAATGCAAGAGTTAACCAGTACGCTCAATCATTCATCCCTTTCACTGGTAAACTCTGGAACTCCCTCCCTGCATCTGTATTTCCAAATTCCTACAACTTGTCTTCTTTTAAGAGGGAGGTATCGAGGCATTTGCTCCCCTAATTCTGGCTGACGGTTTTGGCACTTTTTGTACTCTTTGGAGAGCCAGCGCTCAAGTGGGCTTTTTTCTAACTTTCTTTTTTTTGCCCTTGGCTGGCCCTCTTCCCTACGTAAAAAAAAAAAAAAAAAAAAAAAAAAAATGCTCTCACCTCTGCTGCTCTCCAGTCACCTCTATCATGCATAATTACTCTTGCCTGCTGCATAACCCAGTGGTTCTCAAACTTTTCAAACTTACAGAACTCTTTCGCACTTCTGATATTCGACGGAAACCCCTACAAGCCATACATCTAGTATAGGTAGAACTCCCCACATGTAATTACAGCCACTAAATTGATGTGAACTTCATGTAGTCACTTAATCTCTCTCTCTCTCTCTACTAAATTGCACATGATTTCATCCCTTTCATATTTAACTTTACCGATTCCTGTTCATATTAATAAATAAAAGTAAGGATTTGTCAAAAGTACTTAGATTTTTGCCATGGCACTCTCGAAAGATCTTCACAGAACCTTGGGGTTCTGCGGAAAACAGTTTGAGAACCACTGGCATAGCCCTTCCTCTCTCATTCTCTGCTCTTCTGAAATAGTTCATCCACTCCAAATGACTTTCATTAAGCTTTCATTATATGTAGCAGCCAGATGTTCAAAGAATTGTAAATCTCTGCCACTAAGATCTTAATATAGGTATTCCTCAACATACTATCATAATTGGTTCCTGAAAATCCAACCGTAAAGTGAATGATCAAATACCAGACTTAGGAGTGAATACAAAAAATAGTAATGCATTCCAAGACCTTCATATTGGCCCCTAAACCTCATGAAAATCATGAAATATCATATCTAAATACACTGGAACCTTGATTTTCAAACTTAATTTGTCCCAGAAGGCCATTCGCAAACTGGAATGTTTGAAAACCGAAACCATTTTCACGATAGGAATCAATGTAAATAGATTACTACTCTCTGTGACTCGGCAAGCACCTCATGCTCCCTGCGGCATGTATCCTCTACCAAATATTTCTGTGCACACCTTGATTGGAATAAACAAGACTGTCATTGCTATAGTAACACTGTCAAACTGACAGAAAAATGGCATACACTGCTCTCCCTGACAATGATTATCATGCATCACTAGCCGTCCTGGAAGTGGGATGCCTGTGTTGCGACCAACTGTGATGACAAATATGGCGGCCCAAACAACACAGTTCCAGTATGAAATGGTGAACGAGTATAACAGAAAAATCTTGTATTTCTTGTAATTTTGAGTTAAAAGAGCAATCTTTTTAAGACATATGAAAAAACAAAAAAAAAAGATCATTTATCATAGAATGTGTAAGAATATAAATTTGTGAAAAAGTATTAGCAAATTGCATCAAGTACAAGGCACGTGTATGTTATCTCAGTGTTTATGTTCCTAAGCCCAGCAGGCCCATTATGCAGAACCTCATTTCCTACCCTGTTTTATTCATAAAACAGTCTTTAAGTGATGATGATCCCTAAAGCCAAAAAAAGGCCAACATAGGAAACACAACTGGACTAATGGCGAGACTTTCCTTCCACATTCAGTCATTATTGTGAGGCAAGATGTAGCCTGAAGGGCTTCACTCTTTCACTGGCACAAAAAAGCTGCATGGGGCTCTATTACTATGAAGCAAAGAGAGACAGGCCAAAAACAGGACACAGGAAGACCCATGATAATAATTGCTGGAGAGCTGCATTCCCTATTGACTAAACAACAATGTATTTCATACTTTTGTTATTAGCTTCAGTGTATCACTTCACTCCTTCCTGTGTGGCTCTCCAAGCTCTCCTGCCAAATGTGCCACAAATTACACTCCTGCAGGTGCAGTCCATTATATCCAACAGTTCAGAGTCACTCATGTTGTCACAACATTCTTATGGACCTGATAAAGTCTTGAGTAGGTAGGTGGACTTGGGCTCCTTGACAGTCAGCCATCTTTAATTTGGTCTTAAGTGTAACTCTCAATGTTGAGCCACCTCCAGAGTTGCCTCAAATCTAAAGACCTATAAGCATAAAACAGGGCATTAAGCACACCTGTAAGACTAAGAGTCAGTCTGAGACAAATTTTCATACTTAAGAATTTTCTTAACATAGCCCCAATCTCAGAACAGCCAGTGTGCTGCTTGGTGGTTACCAGGATGTAGCAGTTAAAGTTTTCATTTAGAATACAGGCAAGGATGACTACCAAGTACTGGTTCTCAGTCCAGAGGGCCGAAAGACTGAGGCTCTGGAATGAATAACAACTAACATGCATACGGTATATGGGCTATTGATGTTACTGTTGAGAAACAACCACTGGATCAAGATGCAGATGATGTGTATGGAGAAGTTTTTTTGTGAGGTAAAACAACCTATATCATATGTCTTCTCTTCTTATTACTTATCATTTTATCACTTATGTACAGTGTCTTCAGGAGTACATCCTGATAATTCGATGAAACCGATAATCCAAACTCCTGGTCCCCTGCTCATTGGATTAACAGACTTTTACTGTAGTTGTGTTGGTGAGGGAGCTGATGGATGGTTAGCTGTTGTGGTGGGGAGGAGGGTGTCTAGATAAAGCACTAAACACAGCAAAGTAATAAACAGGAGATTTAATCATAGTTCATGATCATCTATTTCAAACTGTACTGTAGTAGACCACACTATTTTTACAAAGCCTCTTCATCAGGCACTGTTGCTGCCAGCAGTGTAGGTGGACTTTTCTTGAAGAACAGTGATGGGGAACCGTTAGCATTGGTTTTCCACTGTATTTTAGAGATTTCTGTATGATGTCTAGGGATTTCTTCAACCCATGCCATGATTTACCTTGTATTCTATACAACATTTTATTTTTCTGTGATAAAGTGAGATTTTATGTGTTTTAATAAGAGAAAAATCATCTAAATTTGAACCAGTGATAACTGAACTGCAAAAAACTTGGGGTTCACTGTACATTAAGAACATTCCATAGTCCTTTCTTGTCATTCTTATCCACTTATGAATGCAAAAACCATTTCCTTTACTTTTCCAAACAACTTTTTCACTTTGCTACAAAAATCTGTTCAAGGCAACTTCTTCCCTTTCCAAACCATTTCTTACCACACTCAGCAAATTGATGCTGCTTATAATAGGAGCATTTCTATTTACATCCTTTTCTTTTACTGAAGGGAACTACATACACATTTAAAAGATTATTATGAAAAATCAATGTTTCAGTCCTCAGCCTCAACCTGAAGTAGCAGCATTTTCTACTTTTCTGGCTGAGGTGAATATTCTATTTCATTTATTATATCAATTTATCCATTTATGTCAACTTTTTACATTTATTTCATCTGGACATGCCATTACTGCTATGGTAATGATAATTCTTGCATTGAGAAGGTGGAAAAAAAGAAGTATAACGTCTTGTGCAGCACAATAGCAGGATGGGGGATGCATGCAGTAAATTAGAAAAAAAAAGTAAGCTTTGAAATAACAATAGAAGATAGTAAGAAATACAATACTATGGTAGTATAAAGGAGAATCAAGAATCTGTTAGAGAAGACAAACTGAAGTGAAAACTTTTGACTCAATCCTGCTTAAGAAAAGTGTGTGTGTGTGTGTGTGTGAGTATTGCTTCCACATATTGTAAATGGACAGAAAGCTGTTGTACAGTTGGAAGCTGGGAGAAGGAAAAACATTGAAAGCAACACAAAATACCTTAATTCATAGAAGCTGTTTAAGAGAAGAGATGTGAAATTTCCATTTCAGATCTTTAGTGAAGGAGTCTTAAGCCTCTACATTGGGGAAAACCTGCTAATTAGTTCATATTCCTCTAAAATTGATGCAGAATCACTCAAAAACAACTCCACAGTGGGATAGTACTTCAATATATTTTTCCTACTGGTAACTTTTTTTTTTTAACTATTAATATATTACTGATTTAAAAAAAAAAAACTTAAAAAATTAGGAATAAATGAGTAACTTATCTTCTGTGCTTCCGATTTTTAATTGCAGCACCATAACTACATAAATCACCAATAAATTCCACATCAAAGCATAATGAAAATAACAATAGATATATTTAATAGATTGAATAAATAAATAATATGTGCTTAAAAGATCATATATCATTGAATAAATAAATAAAATGTGCTTAAAAAGATCATATACCAAGTATAACATGTTTCAGCAGATGTTGTCAGAGGTGGAATTACAGGTTATTCTACACTGAAAATGTTCTCTAAATTCTGAGGTGTTGTTTAGCAGGCATATGAAATTCATGTGTGGCTTTAAAACAAATACAAGAACAGAAGAGCCATGCGCATAATCCACGACAGAGAAACACCCTTTCCATACACTCCACATTACTTAGTTAGGCAATACCATCTGAATGTATTCACTGTCAATATTTTAGAGGAAAACTGTGTGACTAAAGGTGACTAAAGGTGGCAACACAGAGGGCAAATTTCTCCCAGTAAGCTGCTTGCTTTTGCTGACAGCTGAGCAAACTGAGCATCAGATGACGTCATTCAGCTTATTTTCTGCTGTCGAAAGGAATAGAAAGTGGCTGTGCTGGTTTTGTAAGGACTATTTGAAATCAAATGATTGTTGTAATACAAGCTGTGTATGTAAATTAGAAATATAAAGTCATACTTTAGAAGTAAAATTAGCAACTATAAACCTTATAAAAATTAAGTAAATGCATCAGTGTGTCCTTGTGATTTGATTCTGTGGTATATGAAATTATTTAAGGTATTCTTTGACAACTACAGCTGGCGAGATGAACAATGTGTTGTGATGGAGTCTCACATTAGTAGCATGACTCCCATCCTCCTGTGTTATCACTGCACAAGACTTTTCCTTTCACTCCTATTCTGTCCACCTCTTTAATGCAAGAGTTAACCAGTACTTTCAATCATTAGCTAGTCCTTTTCTCCAGTAAACTCTGGAACTTCCTGCCTGCTTCTATATTTCCTCCTTTCTAAGACTTGAGGCCTTTCAAGAGGAAAGTTTCAAGACACTAATCCTCTGCTATTTGATTGTCTTAATACTCTGGGAAAAGATTTTTAAGTGGACCATTTTTTAATCAAGACTTTGCTTCCTCTAGCCGGTGGACCTCTTACATTAAAAAATACACAAGACCAGTAATATGAAAGATGTAACACTGAATGGAAATGAATGGGTAGTGTGAAGACTACATCAGATATATGAATATTTATTGCACAAATAGTAAGACTCAATGTTTTGCAATAATGAAGTCAAAAGGTATTGTGTAGGACAAGGAAAAATAGCTTGTCTATGATAGGGCCAAATGGAGAGCAATTGTGAAAGTATAAATGTGAAGTGGTCTTGACGACTTCAATGGGAAATTTGATGGCATACAAACTGATTAATAGATCAGATGTAAGAAGAGGAATTCATCAGTCAATTATGGTGAAGCAGGATTAAGATTACAGTAGTATTGGGGTTTCATGTAAAGAATCAAGTGTACTTCTGAACTTACAAGCATGTTCAGTAAAAATTTTCCAAAAGTCCAGGAGGTTCTAGGGATAAGATTTGTCTTACTAATTTAGTCCTAAAATATGTGTGTGTGTGTGTGTGTGTGTGTGTGTGTGTGTGTGTGTGTGTGTGTGTGTGTGTGTGTGTGTGTGTGTGTGTGTGTGTGTGTGTGTGTGTGTGTGTGTGTGTGTGTGTGTGTGTGTGTGTGTGTGTGTGTGTGTGTGTGTGTGTGTTTACCTAGTTGTAGTTTTACAGGGCCTGGGCTTTATGCTCGTGTGGCCCTGTCTCCATATCTACACTTATCCAATCTTACTTTAAAAGTATGCACACTGTTGCAGACACTACTTCTTCATTTAAACTGTGTGTGTGTGTGTGTGTGTGTGTGTGTGTGTGTGTGTGTGTGTGTGTGTGTGTGTGTGTGTGTGTGTGTGTGTGTGTGTGTGTGTGTTTGTGTGTGTGTATTTACCTTGTGTGTGTGTGTGTGTGTGTGTGTGTGTGTGTGTGTGTGTGTGTGTGTGTGTGTGTGTGTGTGTGTGTGTGTGTGTGTGTGTGTGTGTGTGTGTGTGTGTGTGTGTGTGTGTGTGTGTGTGTGTGTGTGTGTGTGTGTGTGTGTGTGTGTGTGTGTGTGTGTGTGTGTGTGTGTGTGTGTGTGTGTGTGTGTATTTACCTAATTGTATTTACCTAATTGTAACATACGGAAAAGAGCTATGCTCGTGTTGTCCCGTCTCCATATCTATTAATGTCCAGCTTTTTCTTAAAATCATGAATATTCCTTGCGTTGACCACTTCCACGTCTAAACTATTCCATGCTTCCACCCTTCTATGAGGGAAGCTATATTTTTCACATCTCTCCTATAAGTGGCCATTTTAGTTTTTTCCCATGCCCTCTCGACATTCTTCCATTCCACATACACAGATCTTCCCTATCCATTTTTCCATGCCAATCATCACTCTGTATATTGCTATCAGGTCTCCCCTTTCTCTTCTGTTTTCCAGGGTTGGAAGTTGCATTCTTTTCAGTCTGTCTTCATAAGTCAAATCTCTTAAGTCAGGCACCATTTTCGTTGCAGCCCTCTGTACTTTCTCTAGTTTCCTTATGTGTTTCTTTAAGTTCGAGCCCACTGTATTGTTGCATATTCAAGCCTCGGTCTTATCATTGCAGTAATTATTTTCTTCATCATTTCTTCATCTAGATATACGAACGCCACTCTTATGTTCCTCAATAAGTTCAATACTTCTCCAATTATTTTGTTTATATGTCTCTCTGGCGATAGGTCATTGGTAATTGTCACCCCAAGGTCTTTTTCTTCATGACTGGTTTTATGTCTTCATTTCCTATCTTGTACATACTCCTGATTCTTCTTTCACTCTTGCCAAACTCTATTTTCTTGCATTTTGTCGTGTTGAACTCCATTTGCCATGTACAGCTCCATTTCCATATTCTGTCCAAGTCTTCCTGGAGTAGTTCGCAATCTTTGTCACATCTCACTTTTCGTAACAATTTTGCATCGTCTGCAAATAGGCTCACATAACTGGACACCCCATCCACCATGTCATTTATGTAGACTGCGAACATTACTGGTGCCAACACTGATCCCTGTGGAACTCCACTCTCCACCAATCCCCATTCTGATGGTCTGTCCTTAATTATTGTTCTCATTTCTCTTCCTACCAAAAGTCTTCCATCCATTTTAGTAAACTGCCATGCACTCCTCCTACCATTTCAAGTTTCCAGATCAGTCTCTGGTGTGGTACCTTATCAAAGGCCTTTTTTAAATCCAGATATATTCCATCAGCCCAACCATCTCTTTCCTGTATTACATCTATCACCCTCGAATAGTAACATATCAGGTTTGTCGTGCATGAACGCCCTTTCCTAAAACCAAATTGACACTCACAAAGTATGTCATTTTTCTCCAAGAAGTCTGTCCATCTAGTCTTCACCACCCTCTCACACATCTTAGCTACCACACTTGTAAGTGACACTGGTCTATAGTTCAATGGGTCTCTCTTGTTACCTGATTTATAGATTGGGACAATGTTAGCTCTTTTCCAGTCTTGGGGCACTACGCCTTCCCTTAATGAGGCATCAATTACTTCACAAACTTTTTCTGCCAATTGCTCCCTGCATTCTCTTAAAATCCATCCTGATACCCCATCAGGTCCCACAGCTTTTCTCACTTCTAAACTCCCCATCATGTTCTTGATCTCCTCCACAGTTACTTGAAACTCCTTCATAATCCCTTTCTGTTCCATTACCAGTGGTTTGTCAAAAGCAGTCTCCTTTGTGAATACCTTCCGAAAGCATCCATTCATAGCCTCTGCCATTTCCCTGGGATCTTCACTGTATACTCCATTTACTTCTAAACTTTCAATACTTTCTCTATTTTTGATGTTGTTGTTCACATGTCTGTAAAAAGCCTTGGTTGGTCTTTACATTTATCAATTATATCCTTTTCTTGTTTCTTTCTTTCTTCTCTTCTAATCAACACATATTCATTTCTTGCTCTTTTGTAACTTTCCCACTGCTTAATCCGTCTTTTCCTTCTCCACCTCTTCCATGCATCCTCTTTTCTTGTTCTAGCCTTTTCACATCTATCGTTAAACCAGTCCTGCTTTCCAACTTCTCTATGTTGTCTTATTGGTACAAATTTTTCTCACCTTCTTTGTATATTTTTATAAATTCCTTCCACTTTTCATTTGCTCCTTAGCACTCTTGAATTTCATCCAATTTGTCTCTTGAAAGAATTTCTTTAGGTTTCCAAAATCTGTCTTGGCATAATTCCATCTTCCCACTTTATATTCTTCATTTCTTCTAGATTTCTCTTCGTCTATCACCTTGAACTCCAAAACTGCATGATCACTCTTTGCTAAAGGGCACTCCACCCTCATCTCCTCAATGACCATTGGCTCTGTACTAAAGACCAAGTCCAGTCTTGACGATGCTCCCTCTCCTCCAAACCTAGTATCTTCTTTGACCCACTGAGTTAACACATTTTCCATTGCCAGTGTCAATAGTGTATTTCCCCATGTTGTCTCTGATCCTTCCATTGACCAGTCCTCCCAACACACCTCTTTACAATTAAAATCTCCCATCATTATAGTTCGTTCACAGCCACCCAACATTTCTTCCAGACATGTTCCTGTATCACTTATCATTTCTTCATATTCCTGTACTGACCATGCATTTGTCTTAGGTGGTACGTACACCACTATGTAGTGCCTCTTTTTCCTTCATTAGTTTCTGCTCTGATCTTTAGCACTTCTGCCTTTCCCATACCTTTTTCACTTGATCCACCTTTATATCTTTTTTAACCAGCAACATCACTCCTCCTCCCATCTTACCTACTCTATTTCTTTTCCAAACGTTATATTTCCCTTCTCCAACCTTCATCAGGTCTTCTCCTCTCTCAGTTTTGTTTCAGTAAGACCCACAATATCTGGGTTCTTGTCCTCAAGTAATCGTTGAGTTCTAAAATCCCGATATCACTCCATTTATGTTGGAATACATTACATTTCGCTCATATGTAAGTTTCTTTAGTCCTTTCTTGCTGTACTTTTCTGGGTTATGAACCACTTCCTCAGTCTCATATCCAAGATTCTCCAGAAAAACTCTTTCTTCTCTCTTCTGTCCTCTCTTCATTTTTTTCAAAGCCTCCTTTCTCAACTCATTTAACATTTCTCTTTCCTTTTCACCGAGATCTCTTCTCAACCAAATCTTCCTTGTTGTTTCCTGCTGGGCTAGCCTCCATGACTTCTCCACCAATTCATCTACATCCTTTTGTGACTTAAGTTTGATTCTTATTGGCCTCATACCTTCTCTTGTGAACTTTCCAATTCTATGGAAGTCCTCTATTTCTTGTACTAGGTCTTTTCCTCCTCTTGCACCACATTAATGATATTATTTATCACCTTTTTATGTTTTTCTCTCTCCATTTTACTCGGTGTCTTATCCTCCTCCACACCAAATATCACCACACATCTCTTTTTGTCTACAGTTTCCCTCACCAATGTCTCATTTGACTTAATAACCTTCACCACTTTCTCAGCTATCTTCTCTTCTATGATCTGTTGATCTATAATTTCAGCAAGGCCCAAAGTTTTCTCCCTGACTCTTTGATTTCCTTTTCCAGACTTGCAACTTTGTAATTTACCTCCTTTCTTTCCACTTCCTGACTTTTTTCCATTCAGCCTGCTTCTCCATCACTTTTCCTAGAGATTCTCCACATTTTTCGCAATTCACTTTAATTAGCTTAACTTCCTCTTTCAGTGCTGCATTTTCCTTCTTCATATCGGCACAGTCTCTTTTACATTGTCATAACTCGTTTCCAGGCCCTCATACTTTTCAAACAGTTTTTCAATTTTACCTTCTAACTCCAGAATTTTCTTCACATAAGTGCTCTTCTCCATTATTCCTTGAAACCCTGTGAAGTCTGATTCCTCTTTCGAGTTCACGGCCGCCATGTTGCGCAGACGTAAACAAACCAGCTGATGGCTCAAACGCAGGCTACAGTTTATATTTACCTTCACTGGACATTATTTTGCTAATCAACAGTTAACATGACTATATGGAGACGGGACAAACATTACCAGCTCCTTTCCCACCTTGGTTACTCTTAGGTAACTGTAGAATTATAGATGATTGCTCTGGAGCTCAGCGACCACCTCCGCCATCGACGATGTGTGTGTGTGTGTGTGTGTGTGTGTGTGTGTGTTGTGTGTGTGTGTGTGTGTGTGTGTGTTTATATTATGGCCTACAGCGCCTGTAGGCATACTTGAAGAGTATATGTGGGAAGCGCTGTTAAGCTTCCACCCATTAGCGGCACAGCCAATTTCATTTATAGTTGTACTCATATTAGGGTCCATATTACCACCCAAGTACATATTTGGTGTAACCACCTAGAATCCCGGTATCATGGTGACATGTAGATAACTTTAAACAACTCAACAAATGGCATAGCTTCAAAGCAGTATGTGGTGGGATTCAAACCTACACATGAATGTCTACCTGATCCCACGCTCACCACCTTATCCACTACGCCACCTACTTGTAAGAAACAGGAAATGAGTTTCTCTAGGTTCATACTGTCCTGTCTCTTTATCGACTTTTGCCCAAATTTTCCTTGAATTTATAGATTGTCTTGGCACATACAGTTTCACCAATAAGTTCATTCCATGCTGCTGTACTTCTGTGAGGAAAGCTATATTTTAGACATAGTTTTTGCAAACACTCCTTTCAATCCTCATCCATGTCCTCTGGCATTTCTTGTATTTAGTGTCACTAGATCATCCCTGTCCAACTTCCATTTGCCTTCCAACATCCTGTATTACACAGTGCTATAAAATCACCTCTTTCCCTCCTTTCTGCCAGTGTGATCAGGCCCAATCTGTTCTATCTCTCTTCATAACTAAACCCTCATGGAGTTGTGGGGATTTCAGATGCAGCTCCGTATTTTTCTTTATTTCTCTGTCTGTAAAAAGTCCGTCATTCATTTCAATATTGATCCTCCAGTTCACCTAAATTTTCCAATATCCATGGCAATTTCTAGTAAGGTACTGAATCAAAAAAGGTTTTCTAGATTCAAGTATTTGCAGTCAGCCCAACCATCTCTCTCTTCCACAATATGTACATCATTCTGGAGTAGAATCTTATCAGATTTTTTACACAAGATCGTCCTCTGAATTTGGATTGTCTGTTATCACACTGTTGCCCTCCAGATATTCCACCCACCTGTCATTGATAATCCTTCCACAGATTTTCACTACCACACTTGTTAGTGACAGTAGTTTATAGTTCAATGGGTCTTCTTTACTTCCACGTTTGTAGATTAGGGTTATATCTGGCCCTTTCTAATCTTTGGGTACTCTACATTCCAACAGGATGGTGCTGAATATGTGGCATATCACCTTGGCTAGTTGTGGGCTACACTCCTTCAAGATCACATCAATACCCCATCAAATCCTGTGTGTGTGTGGGTATTTACCTAGTTGTATTTACCTAGTTGTAGTTTTACAGGGCCTAGGCTTTACGCTCGTGTGGCCCTGTCTCCATATCTACACTTATCCAATTTTTCTTTAAAACTATGCACACTCTTTGCTGACACCACTTCTTTACTCAAACTGTTCCACGTCTCAACACATCTTTGTGGGAAACTATATTTTTTAACATCTCTCAGACATCTTCCCCTTCTCAGCTTTTTACTGTGTGTGTGTGTGTGTGTGTGTGTGTGTGTGTGTGTGTGTGTGTGTGTGTGTGTGTGTGTGTGTGTGTGTGTGTGTGTGTGTGTGTGTGTGTGTGTGTGTGTGTGTAAAAGTGGAAGGGTATCCTTTTCTTTGCTATGGTTTCCTAAAGATTAAGGAATATACTGTACATGTAGACAAATACAATTTGTATACTGATGGACATACTGTATGAAAAGGAATACAAAACAGAGTATTTGATGATGATGATTATAGTTACAAGAACTGATGATGTCTACACAGAGAGATGGGCAACCTACTTTGTTGAGTTTGCTGTTTCCAAGTTGACCAGCTGTGTATGAAGAGCCAATCTGGCCTGCAGCCGCCTCCTGATGGCTTGGATAATGATTGGCACCTGCTCAGCACTCTCCTGCCAGGCAACTACTTCTCCCTCTCCTGGGGAAGAATCTGGAGCAGGACTCACAGCTGACTGTGGGAAAGAAAAAAAATATCAATTTTTGTGAGCAATGAAAGTACAATAACTCTTCTAATAACCTGATGAAATAGCACATGATAATGAAATGAAATTGTGATCGGAAGAGCCCAATGGAGAAGATAGGGTGACAGCATAAGCAGTAAGATTAGAGGTAAGGAAGAGATCAAGAATGTTGGGCATGTCTCCAAGACAGTCAGGAATACAAGTAGGGTGTTGCATCAGTTGCTCTAGGTCATGGAGGACAGCAAAGTTGAAAGCTAGTTCACCAGGTTGGTCAGTGAAGGAGAGGAAAGCCAAAGCTGGTGGTGAACAGTGAAATCTCCAGGGATGGAGATCTTCGCAAAAGGGTAGAGGGACAGAATGTGCTCCACTTTGGAAGTCAAATAGTCAAAGAATTTACTATAGTCAGAGGAGTCAAGGAGAGATAGACAGCACATATAAATTTAGTTCGAGAGTGACTATTGAGTCTAAGCCAGATGGTGGAAAACTCAGAAAACTCTAGAGCGATGAGCATGAGAGCAAGTTAAGTCATTGCGCACATAGATGCAACATCCAGCTTTAGAATGAAAATGAAAATAGAGAAAGGAGGGAACAGAGAAGGGGCTACTGTCAGTTGCCTCAGACAGCTGTATTTCGGTGAGGAAAAGAAGATGAGGTTTAGTAGCGTAGAGGTGGTGTTCTACACATTGAAAATTAGATCTAAGACTGCGAATGTTGCAGAAGGGACTCCGAGGCTGTATGTATAACAGAGGTAATAGTGTTTGGCATGGAGGCATACATTCCTTATTGTTTTTCTCAACTTAAATCATCTAAATCTTGTTTCTTGTGCTATACATGATAGAGAGGTTGTTCACAAAAAATATTTCAGTCTTCCATCTCTTTAACCTCATGCACTTTATGCTTCTGCTCAGAATAATGCCAAGTCTGTTCTTCAATTTGTCAAACACTCTTCCATAAATAGAAAATGTCACAATCTTTCAAACTCAAACTCCCCTTGAGCCTTCTAACATCTGGCCAAAACCATCTCCAATAACTTCACTTCTTCATCTTTCCCTCCTTTATTTAATCCTGATGGCACCACTGCCATCTCAATAAACCTATAAAGCTGAACTCTTCTCTCAAGACCTTTGCTAACAACTCCACCTTGGATGATTCTGGGCTTGTTTCTCCCTCTTCTCCTCCTCGTGACTATTTTATACCTTCAATTAAAACTCTTTATAATGATGTTTTCCATACCCTCTCTGGCCTAAACCCTTGGGAGATTTATGGACCTGATGGGGTCCCTCCTATTGTTCTCAAAAACTGTGCTTTCGTGCATGCACCTTGCCTGGCCAAACTTTTTCAACTCTGTCTACTGACTTCTAGCTTTCCCTCTTGCTGGAAGTTTGCCTACATTCAGCCTGTTCCTAAAAAGGGAGACCGTTCTAATCCCTCAAATTACGGTCTTATAGCTTTACTCTCTTGCTTGTTTAAAGTTTTTTTAATCTATCCTCAATAGGAAGATTCTTAAACATGTCACTTCACAATCTTCTATCTGATCTTCCGTCCAGGCTGCTCTACATTGCTGGTCAGAGTGGAAGGTGCCGTACCTGTGACATCCTGTGAAGGAGATTAATGACATTGAAAAATATGTTTTAATGAGGGTATTCACCTAAACTAGTAATTGATAGGGTGCCCTCGTGCCTTCTTGACCTTTCGAGTCTCTTGGGAAGTGAATCACCCAGGTGGTGGAGATATTGAGCATTAATATTGACCCATATGTCCTGAATAGCTGCTTCGAGGCATGGGAGGGAGGAGGTATCTCTCTCCTTTAGCTTCAGTTTTATGTATGCCCAGAGATTTTTTATAGGGTTCAGGTCTGGCGAACTTGCGGGCCAAGGTTTTAAAAGGCTGACATTGCAGAAATCAAACCAGTCAACAATTAACTTTGCCGTATGGCATAGTACACCATCTTGCACGAAGGTATCTGCATTGCACTTTTCCATACACTCATCTAACTCATCTAGAATTAGCTCAAAGTAGTTATTTTGGTTCATACGAACATTCTTAGGCAAAAACACTAAGTTTTCAAGACCATAGTAAGAAAAACAACCCCACACCATCAAAGAATCTGGGTTTTAATGTGTGTGTTGTGTAGCGTGGATTGTGACGGTTACTACCGGGTCTGTGGTACACACGGTTTCTCTGGTTGTCTGTAATCTGAAAGCTTGCCTCATCTGACCAAAGTATCCTACGACACTTACCTAAGTCCCAATCTTTGTGCTGAGACACAAACTGCTTGCCTACTGTTAAGGTAATCATGACTGAAGCAAGGTTTTGAAACTGTGCGGCAACTCTGTTATCACATGTCGCCTTTCACATATCTCCGCACACTCCTTTCACTCACCCCATTCAGCACAGAGGGTTCCTAGCCTAAAAGTTCCTTGCTGTGTATGTGAGGGTTAGCCTAAAGCTGTCTTCAAATAATGTTCAGTTCTCTGGCTCACACTGCACTTACGCCCTTCAGGCTTGTAAGATGGTGGCGAAGCATTTCTTCCTCCCTCATGATAAATTTTGGTCCGTTGAACAGTTCTGAGAACTTTGCCAGTGTTCGCGGCAATTTCTTGATTTGACTTATTCTCCCTCACTAAGGCCCAAATGACTGAGACTTGGGCCTTACTAATTAGTTTCCTAGGTCCCATAATAGGTAGTAACAGGGCACAATGGTAAACTCACACATCCACAAAAAGGGGCCATGAGGGGAGGTGAAACAAAATTCAAATGCAAGCACACTAACCACAGGCAAATGTTAACTAAAGAAACATATCTACTTTGACTACTAGAGCTGCAGAGTTGTCAGATTGTGACATACAGCTAATCCCGCTGTATGTTTAGGAGTTAGGAAGGGATGAATGAAATTTGGTCAGCATGGAAGTTGTGGTCCCTTTCATGCCTTCCGCTCTGACCAGCAGTGTACTGGTGATCTTCTGGCTTTATTTACTGAGTCTTGGTCATCCTCTTTTAGAGATTTCGGTGAAACTTTTGCTGTAGCGATAGACATCAAAAGCTTTTGAAAGTCTTGCACAATGCTTTGATTTTAAAATTGCCCTCCTACAGTTTCTATCCTCTCTGCAACTTTACCTCAAGTTTCCTTTCCAATCCTTCTACTGCTACTGCAGTACACTGCCACTGCTCTTCTCCTAAATCTATTAACAGTGGTGTTCTTTAGCATTCTGTCCTGTTATCCACTCTTTTTATTATTCATAATGATCTTTACCAAACTTCTTGCCCAATCCACTCCTATGCTGATGATACCATCCTAAACCTTTCCATGTCTTTTCAGAGATGACCAACCCTTCAAAATGTCAACAGATCACACAGGGATACCACAAAACACCTGATTTTTTTTTATTTTTCTAAGATTTCTGACTGGGACAAAAAACTTAGTAGTGATCAATGCCTCAAAAACTCAATTCCTCCATCTATCAACTTGCCACAACTTTCCAGACAACTATCCCCTCTTCTTCAATGACACTCAGCTGTCCCCAGCTTCTACATTGAATATCAACAGTCTGTTCTTTACTCATAATCTAAACTGGAAACTTCACATCTCATCTCTTGCTAAAACAGCTTCTATGAACTTAGGTGTTTTGAGGCATCTCTGCCAGTTTTCTCATCCCTCCAACTTCTGGCTCTGTACAAGGGCCTTATCCATCCTTGTATGAAGTACTCTTTGCAAGATTGGGGGTGGATGAGGGGTTCCACTCACATAGTTTTATTAGATAGGGTGGAATCAAAAGCTTTTCGTCTCATGAACGCCCCTCCTCTCACCAACTGTCATCAGCCTCTTTCTCATCACCATAATATTGCACCTCTTGTTATCTTTTATCCATTTTTCCATGCCAACTGCTCTTCTGATCTTGTTAACTGCATGCCTGCCCTACTCCTGCAGCCTCACTTCACAAGGCTTTCTTCCTCTCACCTGTATTCAGTCCACCTCTCCAATGCAATTCATACCTTTCTCTGACCTCTCCAATGCAATTCATACCTTTCTCTGGTAAAATCTGGAACTCCCTGCCTTCTGTATTTCCATCTTCCTACAAGGAAGACATTTGACCCCTTCCTTTGACTGACTCTTTGACCTGGCAATTAAGTGGGGCTTATTTATTTTTTTTTTGTTCCCCTTGGTCTATTTCCCCTCTCACATAAAAAAAAGTTTAACAATGTTCCTGTTTAGATGATAAGAACATACAAAAATGAGGGAAGATACAAAAGGCCATAAGGTCTACATGTGGCAGTTCTAGTATGAGCAAACCCACCTGCCTCTACCTATCATCTCCCTCCGTATACTAGTCGAATCTTCTTTTAATGCTCCATATTTACTCAGCACTAACAACCTGATTACTGAGTCTGTTCCATTCCTTAACCACTCTATCAAATAGAGAACCAGTTCCTTTCCATCTCTTTCATAAAGCTAAATTTCTCAAGCTTGAACCCATTATTTCTGGTTCTATCCTGGCAACTGATCCTAAAAACTTTGCTCAGGTCCCCTTTGTTATAACCTCCATACCTCTTACATATTTCTATCAGGTTCTCTTTTAACCTATATCTCTGTATGGAATGCAAATTTAATATATTCAATTTTTCTTTGTAGGAAATATACCTCATCCCCATTCTTTTTTGCAATGATTCAAATATACCTATATCCTTCCTATAGTGTGGAGACTAGAACTGTACAGCATGATCTAGATATGGTCTGACCAGCACTAACTTTTTTTTTTTTTTTTTTTAATGGAAGGGAGAAAGCAGCCCAAAAAAAAAAAAAAAAAAAAAAAAAAAAAAAAAAAAGGCCCTCTGCATTGATAGTTCCTTTAAAGATAATCAGAGTTATCAAAGGTCAGGGACAAATGTCTTGAAACCTCCCTCTTAAAAGATGTCAAGTCATAGGAAGATGGAAATACAAAAGCAGGCAGTGAGTTCCAGAGTTTACCAGAGAAACGTATGAATGATTGAGAATACTGGTTAACTCTTGCATTAGAGCATTGGACAGAATAGGGATGATCCATCTATGAGTGGCTGCTCCCTTAAATTTATAATTGTTTTAAACTTTCCTCATTAACTTCTTAATTGTTCTAATTGATTTTGTTATACTGCTGCCTCAAAACATCATCTCCTGCCTTTAATCTACATATATTTATCATCCATCCTATGCAGTGTTTTAATTTGTCTGTCATCCACTTAAGGTTATTTTTTTCTATGATCTCATTATTCTCCATGGGATGTTAGCTACTTGACCTGCATGTAATCTCTCAACAAAATATTCATGCACCTCAACATTTACCTGCCCAGATCCCCTCATCTCAGCCCTTTCAATCTTCCCCAGCTTCATATTGCCCATCTCAGCATGACCTGGCTCAGACAGCATCTCATTTAGCACTCTGTCAGTCTCTTCTCTCCTTCCATTTATCAGACCTCACTTCACCACCTCAATGTGGTGGTGGCCTCTCACATATTTCTTACATCATATCACACCATTGTATTATCATATTGTTACTATACTGGATTGTGATAGATACATGTATTATATATATATATATATATATATATATATATATATATATATATATATATATATATATATATATATATATATATATATATATATATATATATATATATATATATATATATATATATATATATATATGATCTCCGTATCTGGCATCCCTCTGTTTTAGCACCACCGTCTTGGCGTCCCTTAGTTAGTAGTGTTTGTGCTGTCTCTGGACACACACATGTCCTGTATCAGTCATGGACTCTCTGCCTCTGGGCACACCTGCACTCATGTTTGGTCTGTCTTGTGTCCTGAATCATCTTTTCTGGTAATACAGCAAGTGTTGTTACCCTTGTTTGGTCTTACCTATACACTGTGGACCAGTAGTATCCACACCACTACATCCCTCACACAGCCTTATCTCCCTCACCTCCATCCTGGGCCTTACGTGACCTTCCCTCTCTGTCAGTTGCCCGTCAACTACCTTCAGGTACCTTTTCAGTCATTCAAAATCTGCCCTACTAAAGTCAGGCACTTTTCCAGTGTTTTTACTTCTAAGAGGTTCAGCCCATTTAAGTTTCTACCTAATTTCACTGTAGTTGCTGTTGCCTAGCTATCCACCAACATCTACCTATTTAATAGTTTCCTCCCTTTTTGTCAGAATTAAATCTAGAATATTGTTCCTCCTTGTGGTTTCTAAACTTATTCATTTTAAAAAGTTCCCCTGCTTTCCTGCTGCCCACCATCAGTCCCCAATCAACATTTCTAAAGTCAAAATCATCTACCACACATACCTGACTATACTTGGCTGTTCTATTCACTTCCTGCCATAGTGGGGAGTCTATATCCCTTGTAGCATTCAGTGGCCAGTACATTAAACACTTTAGTACTGAACAGAAAATTTTAGAAAGACAGGAAAAAAAAAAAGCAATATAGTGATGGTTTGAGTGATTACAGCAATCATTCTTTTAAGGAACAGGCTGAATGTAGGTAAACTTCTACCAAGAAGGAAAGGTAGATATTGACAGATAAAGTTGAAAAAGACTGAGTAGGCAAAAAGTCACCATGTGCTATAGCTTTGGAGAACAATAGAAATTTGATCAGTTCCACAAGCAATACAAGGGTTAAGGTCAGCGAGGACATGGAAAACGTCATTACAAAGAATCTCAATTAGAAGCATGAACTAGAAACAAGTCCTGAATGAGAAGTTCAGCTCTGGAGATGGATGAAGACACAGTGCAGCCATACAGTTAAAATAGGAAACATGAAGAAAATTTGTTGTTTTCTGTGAGATGCAAGAAGTCACAAAGGTGAAGAAATATTTAATGAAATATTACCACTTCCTGGGAGTCCTCAGTCATACTGGGTTGCTGGTAGCTGGAGAAAGAAAGCCCAGCCAAATGCTGAGCCCACTTGTAAGGGCGGCCTGTTGTGGCTAAGTGGTCTGACAGATTGATGTGGATGTGGTTCAATTGGAAAAAGTTGGCTGGGTTGGGTGACGTGTGACCATCATCCTCAGGGAAGAGACAGCTGAGAAGTGTGTCTCCACTAATTACATCCCTGAAAGAAGAGAGAAAAGTGAAAGTTATGCAAGAAAGAAACAAGACAATAACAAAACTCAAGAGGATTATTCTACTGGAGATGTCAAGAATCAAACTGTTAAACATTTGAATTCTGACAACTCTTCAAATAATGATATCAACTACAAATAGCATAACTGCCACTCAACTTGTTTTTTTCTCCAAATTTACATTATCTACTAATACATTATTGTTAGATGCAGTGTTGATGAAGTTGACTCACCATTTAAAATTACCAGTGAACACCTCTTAACTCCATCCTCTGTAAAACCTGCATGTATGTTTTTACCCAGTTCAAAATCATGATCACTGGCAACTCCTCAATACCAGGGTTTTTTTTCTTTTTTTTTCTTTTTCTTATGTTATGGCCAATAGCACCTGTAGGAATACTTGAAGAGTATATGTGGGAAGCGCTGTTCAGCTTCCATCCATTAGTGGTGCAGGCAGTTTTATTTATAGTGGTACCCATATTAGGGCCCATATCACCACTACTTGACAAATGGCAGAGCTTCAAAGCAGTATGTGGTGGGATTCAAACTGTCATAATCTTGAATACATATAGTTAATAAATAATCAGAAAATAGCAGAAGCACACACAGAATATGCCTGTGGCTGTATGTGCAAACATACAAACATACCACTAAAATAAACAATTCTTTATTTTTGATAATTTTCTCATTATTTGGTAATACTTATTCCCACTGCTGGAAACCTGCAAGTAATCAAATTTGCAAGCATCAAGGACTTACTGTTTACTGTTTTGACTTATGCTTGCATTTGAGAGGTGGACAGAACAGGGGCGAGAGAATAAAAAGAAGTCTTGTGGAATAACGACAGGAAGAGGGGAGGGATACAGTTAACAAGATCAGGAGAGCAGTTGGCATGAAAATAGCAGTACAAGAAAGCAAGAGATACAACAGTCAGTTAGAAAAAAGGAGTTCATGAGAAGAGAATGGTGTGAGTGGAACACTGCTCTGCCCTACATACATGCAAAGCTTACTCTATACATAGACAGATAAGGCCTCTATACAGAATCAACATCTAGAGGGAAAGGAGAAAAACTGGCACAGACAACTCAGATCCCTTAGTTTCATTAGTAAGAGATGAGATGTGAAGTTTCCAATTTAGATTAAAGTAAAGGACAGACTGAAAATGTTCAGTGTAGAAGAGGGGAATAGTTGAGTGTCATTTTTAAGTTTGAATAATGAACAAATTGGTCACTGGATCTATCTATCTATCCGACAGAAATGAAGTTTGTCATTGCAGGACCACTGCACTAGATTGGTGCACCCCAAGGAGGGAGTAGGATAGCTTACCTAGCATTCCATAAAAAGGCAAACCTATTGCCAGCTTTCTTGTATATCCAGGCATTCTCTTACTGATGAACATTAAAGTTATTAACATCTGAAGATACAAATTCATCACAAACCCCCAAATCAACTGTACTATCAATATCAAGAGGTGGCATGTTGTTTACACTCATCTCCAAACTTGCAATGTGTTGAACTCATAGATCAGCGTGGCTGGATAAAGCTAAAGGAAGGTGTATACCATTTGGCTCTATTCACAAAAACACAATCTAGGTGTCCAACTAAGATTCAGCAGAACTGTGCATTCCTCAACAAAAACAAACAAACAAGAGACACATGCTACCCATAAAGCACAGCTTGTGCACAGCTTAAACATTATCAGCATGGTAGCTTCACTACACTGCCACACTACTACATCACATCCGATGTGGAGACATAATACAGTTCTAGACGTGATGGTGATGCACCAGCAATGTTGTATCACAACAATTGAGGACAAAACACACATTCATGTGGTGGTACTACATTATTGTATGCCACATCATTGGACACAACACACTCATAGTGCTGAGCCATGTGGCCAGAACTAAGGAGTATTTTACCAGTGTTTTCATTATCCCGAGTAGTATGATTCTCAAGTATGGCACTATGCTTTGGGAAAAATGCAAGTGCAAAACTCAATAGGGTACAGTACATCCAAAACAACAAAATATAACAAAGCAGCAACTTACAAACAGCCCTTCAAAACCCAACATGCTTATAAGTTGGAGAGTGACCATAATTATGTTAATATACCTTGCATATCTGAACAAATACCCAACAGTGCTTAAAAACATCTTTGAAACACACAAACCTCTTGCTGAACTGAATGCTAATGGTCAAACTCAACTTAGTCCTTGCAAATGAGGTGTCTCGTGCTGAAGGAGCATAACCACCACTAACATAGTTTTGAGAAAAACGCCCTTAAAGTTAGACAATGATAACGCAGTCGAAAATGGATGAAAACAATGTATTATACACCAATGGAAAGCTTTTAAAAACAGCTTTCACATGAAATTGGTATTGGGATGAAAAAATGCCATTTTCACAATAAAAAAATCCCTCGAAACATCAACCATCAATAGAAATGGTGTCAAACCAGGGAGGAATTAACTGTTAGAAACTTCTATTATGTACTTTTCAATGAAAATATGGTGGATAATGCTTGAAATTACATGTTAGGGTGTGAAAAATGACCAAATCTTGAAAAATCTAATTATTAATAATCATGACTGTCCATGGCCCAAAAGGCATCAATATCACTTTAATATTATCAGCACCAACCTTGGCAAAACACCAATTTTTGCACTTACAATCTGGGCCAACCTTTCGTGCTGCCACAACCTTCCCTCCCTGACTCACATACTCCTCACCTTGGTTTCTCTTCGCCTTCCTCACGTTTTTTTTCCACATCTCCAGTCATCTACGCTTAAGCACTGACACCTCCCCTCCACTCTGGTCACTCATTTTGGCAGGTAAATCCACAAGAAAAATGGCTGAAAACAGGGAGAGTTCCCAAGGAGATGCAACACATGTTGTAAGAATGGCGCCACCTGACTGAAGAAGCGGGATGGTAACGTGGCTATGATTAGCTGAGCGGTGGCTTTCCCGCAACCCGCACTCCCATTGGCTAGCTCGTGGTGGCTCATAAGCTACTTCAACTCTGAAATTTCAGACCTCCTCCACACATTTATTGCGTGTTGGTACCTGACTCTAAACCCTCTGCCTTGGGGCCATAGAGGTGGCTATCGGGTGTTTCTTTGTCGTCACGTGGCGTACGAGACTGCCATCTACCAGGAACCGGTACTAACTCAAAAACGGTCAGGGTGGCGGTTACGCTACTTCAGCACGAGATTCCTTAAATATATCCTTGATTTTCATATAAAACACTGTCATATTACTAATAGTGTTCTAATTAAATGCAATTACAATCAGATGTGATATAGCTACGACATGCCACTCAATGATGCTCATTAAATTTGCACAACTGACATGACACAAGCAAAGAACATACAAGTTCACACTTCCTAATGTTTACTACTTGAGCAATGCCTCAACACTGCTGTGTAACATCTTTCTGTATAACTGTGGTGATCCCATTATGTATTTAGGCTTTGAGAAAAGGTAGCCTTGGCCTACGGAGAGCTATCTTCAATCTGAGGCCATTGGATACACATAGAGGAAATACTCACGTAAGAGTAGCTTTGAGGTTTTCCTGTAATAGCACTGTACACTTGGCAGTGATGATGCGCAGAACCTGCATGTAATGGAAAGAGACCACCACACTGTTGCCCTCTGGAAAGAATTTTTATATTACTCACACAACTACAACTGGAATGAAGACAACAAAAGTATATAACTTACTTGGAGTGTTTTAGTGACTATAATAGTAGAGTGAAATAGATGGAAAGATTTACTGACACCAGTCACACATGAAAAGTTCTTAACTATACAGTTTCAATTAAAATTCTTACAATATACAAAGATTGAGCATTTAAAATAGAAAAAAATATCCAATACCACAAACTAAATAAAATGAACAAATATAGTGCTTAAACAAGAATAATCCAATGAAACATGTTAAAAAATTACTCTTCAGATGAAACATAAAACCCCAACATAATAAAGAATAAGACATCATATTACTTAGCATATAGATTCAACAGTTTATGAATGACTTGACAGTTTTATAATTCATTGTATTCAGCAAGTTTTCCATGGTGGTAATGCTAAACTGCTGCTATCTCAGCTGGACAGATATTTCATACTGTTCAAAAATGTCTGTCTCAGTTTATATTTCTCCACACTCCTCCAAGGGTAACCAACACTCGTGCCTAATGCAATGCCCTTCCTCCATCGCAACTATGTACTTCCTCTTCTATAAGTGTTCTGCTCCTCTTGTTTCTTCCCTTATTCTGCTTATCTACATATCTGCATCCTATCTTGCAGACTACATTGCTGAAGTAGTGAATACGGAGGTTGTCCATTGAAAGAAAACAAAGAAAACTAAAGGAGTATATTACAATACTAACCTTTGGTGTTAACAGTGACCTTGACATTGAGAGGGTGCAGACCTAGAGTCTGTCGCACTCCATCATCTAGGTCATCTGCATCCATTTTCTGGGTCTTGTGAGAGCGTTTCTTGCGTGAAAGGTTTTCCTGTTGGCAGGACTCAAAGTTAATACAAAGTGACATTAAGAATTGACTCATATGATAGAATACAAGAATGAATTTACTTTACTGGCATGGAACAACAATACACACTTGTTTTGTTTGCTATTGCACAAGACAAGCTTCTCTCTCTCTCTCTCTCTCTCTCTCTCTCTCTCTCTCTTGCAGCCATGTTACCAAAATGAGCACTAAGTGTTGAGCAGCAATTAGTGTCCGAGATCACCAGTGCTAAACAGCAGTACACTGAGCACAATAACAGTATTTATGAAACTTAACAGAAATTTAATGAGGGTTTAAATTGTAGCAGGCACGACTGGGTGTTTTGATGTAGCGGGCTGAGCTCCATCAAGGCTCAGCTCTCCCCACTTTCCTCTTTCATGTAAAGTTTGGTACATTGATGATTAAGAAGAGGAGTGCCATGGGTAATCACATATACAGATGATGTGTTAGTTGGGGAATCAAAACAAGAAGTGGAGGAGAGGACAGAAGAGTGGCATACAGCATTGGAAAAACAGTAAATTTGAATAAGTCGAAATAAAATTATATACACTCGACCCTCGAAACAACGGACAAATGCGTGCACGACCCTGTCCGTAGATTGCAAAAGTCCATTCTTTGCAAAAGTACGTAAAAAACTGTATAAAATGTACGTACAATAAGTAAAATTTTCTAATTTTCGTATTAGTTCAAGCTTAGCAGCCACTGGAAGAGCCTTTCGATTACGCTTCACTGGTTTACTAGGTTTAGGAGGCATTTTGGATAGGTTAAGAACTTGTGGGAAGGGTACAAATGCACAAAAAAGCCGTGGTAAGCAGTGGACAATGTTCGCTGTTGGTTGAAAACGCACGGACTGAAGATTAAACATGCAGAACCCTGTGGAACACCACTGTTGATAGTTTTAGGGAAGAACAGTGACCGTCTACTACAGCAGCAATAGAACGATCGGAAAGGAAACTGGAGATGAAGGTACAGAGAGAAGGATAGAATCCGTAGGAGGGTAGTTTAGAAATTAAAGATTTGTGCCAGACTCTATCGAAGGCTTTCGATATGTCAAGGCCGACAGCAAAGGTTTCACCGAAGTCCCTAAAGAGGATGACCAAGATTCAGTTAGGAAAGTAAGAAGATCACCAGTAGATCTGCCTTTACGGAAACCATACTGGCAATCAGAGAGAAGGTTGTGAGCTGATAGATGCCTCATTATCTTCCTATTAAGGATAGACTCAAAGGCTTTAGAAAGGCAGGAAATCAAAGCTATAGGGCGGTAGTTAGAAGGATTGGAGTGGTCACCTTTTTAGGGACAGGTTGAATGTGAGCAAACTTCCAGCAAGAAGGATAAATAGAAGTAGAGACACAGATGAAAGAGTTTGACCAGGCAGTGAGCGAGTTCGGAAGCACAGTTTTGAGAACAACAGGAGGGACTCCATCCGGACCGTAAGCCTTCCGAGAATCAAGGCCAGAGAGGGCCAGGAAAACGTCTTTATAAAGAATTTTAATTTTAGGGATGAAGTAGTCAGAGGGTGGAGGAGTAGGAGGAATATGCCCAGAATCATCCAAAGTTGAGTTGGTAGCAAAGGTTTGAGCGAAGAGTTCAGCTTTAGAAAAGAAGAGACAGCTGTAGAGCCATCTGGATGAAGTAAAGGAGGGAAAGACGAAGAAGTAAAGTTGTTAGAGATATTATTGGCTAGATGCCAGAAATCTCGAGAGGAGTTAGAATTGGAAAGACTTTGACATTTTCTATTGATGAAAGAGTTTTTAGTAAGTTGGAGAATAGATTTGGCATGATTACGGGCAGAAATATATAGGGCATGAGTTTCAGCAGTTGGATGGCTACGGAACCGTTTGTGAGCCGCCTCTCTATCATTGACAGCGGCCAACAGCTGATGACGCAGATGAATTTAGTTAGAGAGTGACATTGAAGTCTTAGCCAGACGACCGACCCACCTACCGGACAATAAATTGCCAGGAACAGACAACAACGCGCAATTATATATTCGTCCGTATATTAAACCGGACTCCAAAATTTGTCTGTAGTTTCCAAAATCCGTTTATGGGAGGTCCGTTGTTTTGAGGGTCAAGTGTATATGGAGATGACCGACTAGGATCACGGCAGGAACAGACACACAACATGCTTGATCTTAGATGATCAGCCTGTGAACAGTGTGAGTGATTTCAGACTGTAGCTTCAACTGTTGCACAAGATGGATATTAGATGGTGGAAGTAACCAGAAGGATACAGGTGGAATGGAAAAACTGGTGTGATATGAATCCTGTGACATAAGAATGCCAATAAAGTTAAAAGGGAAAGTTTGTAGAACAGAAGTGAGACCAACACTGGTGTATGGTCTAGATACTGTGCCAATGATGAGTAATGAAACATTATTGGAAGTGGCAAAATGAGTGGGTAGAATGGTCTGAATGATGAAGGATTGTCTTGATCTTGATCTTGATGCTACACATGAAAGGATTTCTCCTGAGCCAGGCCTTTGTATTAGCAATTTCTGTTGGAATGCGGAAAGCTGAGTTGCAGAGAACTGAGGCTGCGGTCACTCAGTTGGTTAGTGCCCAGAATACGGAACAGCATGCTCTCATTGGTTGTGTCTCCTCTAATGGTAAGACGTGTATGACATCATCTGGGAAGACTAAGCCACACCATGATGCCACCCTAGCTTTTTCTTTTCATATAGTGTAAGCACTTCTTTGTTTACTGATCTGTGGTATGCTAAATGGTTCATTTAACAATTCTTTATTAAAGTCTTAAGTACATTATTATACTCTATTTCTTATCTTAAACATTAATTTATTACTTTTATACAAGAAAAAATTATTCCAACAGAAATCATCCGATCTTATAAAAATTTCAATTTCAATTAGCCACAGAAACCTGCAATGTACCAAGGTAACTGCTATTTTAATTTACATTGAATATTTATAAAAATTTGCAATGCACTGAGGCGACAATAGGTGAACTGTGATATAATGAGGGATTATTGTATGCTTAATAAAGCACAGATTTAGGGCAGAATTGTTCTCATTGAATTTTTGCTAATTTGAAACTTCTGGGTGAACATAAAATACATGTAGAACTTTGCTACTCATGGGGATCTCTGTTCCTTTAATCCGGTAGTACGAGAGGATTCCTGCATTATTCCAGCATGTATACTGATATAATACTGCTGGCATTCCCTGTTAAAGAGGGCAGTTGAGATGACACCAGACTTTGCCTCCCTTTATAAATGAAAATGTAGAGGAAGGTTTTTACTATTTCCTCATTGTCCCTATTAGTCATTTTTTCAAACACCAGAAATATGGTAAAAGTATTCTTCCAATTCAACCACTGATTGTGTGGTATGATTGTTTCCTCTTCCCCTTGTTCACAGCAAAAAATAATTTGTAGAAATAATTTCAAAACATTACTTTAATTAAAGTTTTCAAATTCTATTATATCTTATGAAAAAAGTGTTAGAAATTTACTTTAAGACTACAGACTTTTTTGTGTGTGGCTTAAAAAACCTCATACATGATTCAAAACATCATATAAAGCAAAAAATAGAGCATAAATGTTGTTGCACATACTGAACTCAAATGCACAAATAATTTTGTCAAACTTTATGTTGTGTAATAGTAATATTATTGAAAAAATTTGTTTCCTACATCATTTTCAACTTTTCTTTGCTTCTCACCTCTTGCTGGTCTTGTTCATTGTCCGACTCAGAGTAAATGTCAGCACGAGGTTCCTCTTCCTTGGCGATGAGCTTCCTGGCTGCCTCCATGTCTCCAATAACTTCCACCTTAATGCTAGAATCAAAAGCTTCACCATATGCCGACACCTGGAAAGAATAATTACCTCGGTATAATTGGAGGCATAACTTAATAGACAAGACACACACTCCTAAGTAGAACACTGACCATTATGTTTGGAGATTCCTTGATATACTGAAGACACAGATTTAAAAAAGTCCTCTATCTATTTTAGGGACCATCCTTTACATCTCTATTGTTTTTAGTTCACTGCATCAGACTTGTGAGACACCTTATCAGAAACCTTTAAAAATAATGAAATGAGATCAGCTTCAAGTCAGAATGGTGCCCAATAATAAGTGAGGTTTCCCAGGGATCTATTCTGGCAACATCATAACAGTTAACTCTTAGTTTAATATACCAATTTTTAAGTTCTGTATTTAATGGACAAGGTCAGAGGGTTAGAGGACTGACTCAACATGGTTGCTGATGGGGTTTTAACTTTTCAGGACAACATAGTGAGTGTCACCAGGTAGCAGCACCACTCATATCCACTTCTCACACATCAAAGCAATTCAAATATGACTGTAGCATTACTCTGTACATATTCATAAAGATGAGATGAGCTTATACAATATATTTTCTACACAATTCCTTCTAAGTAGTAGTACAGATAAAACTATACTCAATTCATACATAAACATGGCATTTCTTTGCATTAAAAATTCTAATTTCAACTTTTGGCTCCACTCCTGGACCTTGTCAATATCTCCTTGCAATTCCATATCATCCTTGTTACTCTTTATTACTCACAAGAGTTTTGCATCATCTACAAACAAATTCATGTAACTACTCAAGCCCTCTAGTATGTAACTAATATGTATTTGGATAATATTGATGCCTGCAGTACACCACTAGTTACTGTGCTCTAAAGTGATGGTGTCCCTTACCACATTCCTCATTTCTCTTCCTATTAAGGTGGTAATTCGATGACTCGATATCAATATCGGTTTTTTGGCTCTCCCATTGCTATTTTTTCACCGAATTCAATAATATTTATACACAAGGTGTACGTTTATGGTGTACGTCTTCAGTGTTAATTTGGTACACAAATGTGGCGTAGTTTTTTTGCAATAAATATTTTTTCGGCGATAAGAAAATAATTCAAAATACCATTATAAAATCAAAACTAATAACAGTGTGGCAATTTCCTCTTAACCACATATAATATACATAACAACAAATAAATGTTAGCATCGGCATACACATAACCTATGTTATAACAATTTCATTACACGCCAAATTGTTACCTTTTTTTTCATCAAAAATTTGAGTTTATAAGCCTGTTGTAAATTTATTTGAGTGAGTTCATGCATTATCATGCTGGCATTTGTTAAGATGAGGTTGTTGATCATTTTGCTGCAAAAATTTTGAAATTGACCAATTACTGAAAAAGTTATTCAACAGTATATGCTGAAAAACTGAAAGTCGAGAAAAACGCATTTTTCTGTGAACATCTTCAAAACCCCCACATAACTCGCTTCCTCACTCGGGGCAACGGTTTCCTAGCAGGTGGGCTTTAAGATAGGAGGTACCCTAAAAAGTATCCCCTTTAGCCCATAAATTCCCGTGAAAAGCCCACATGGTATAAAAAAAAAAAAAAAAAACTCACTCCAATATGTACCAAACTCAGATATGTACTTACATAATCCCTTGACAACTGCTTGGAGGCTGGTAGTGGCTGTTTAGATAGTTTCAGGCCATGTTACATCATGGCCTTACACGTGGCATTGTCACAATTTGGGAACCCAACACGTGTAAAATACGATCAACAGGTAGGCTGCACGCACGCACTCCCTAAGGCTGTATCGATTGGTACTGAGGAGTAGCGTCTTCCTCACCCTCACTGCCTGATACTAAACTATCGTACATCACGCAAAAATAAATAAAACAGCTCAAAAAAAAAATAAATACAAGCAAAACAAAGACTAGAAGAAAAAGGGGCGTATGCACGCTTGGGTATTGAAAGGGCCGGCCCTTTAAATCCGCCATTACCAGGTAAGCAGTGCGTTATGTGCCTGGCAACTTCGGCCATGGCTTCCCTCTCCAGAGACGAACCCAAGTACCAAGTTTCCAATTTTTCAATTTTTTTGACCAAATTATCGAATTTCCACCTTAAGTAGTCCCTCATCCAGCTTAAGATATTTCCTGGTATTCCTCCTGTGTTCAATTTTCCATAAGAATCTTCTTTGTGGTACTCTGTCAAAAGCCTTTTTAATATCAAAATACACCATGTCCACCCATCCATCTCTCCCTCGTACCTCATCTATTACTCTTGTATACATGATCTTCCTTTTCTAAATCCAAACTGGGAGTTATTTATAATCTAATTTTTCTTCAGATATTCCATCCATTTTTATTTAATCATAATTTCAATTTCACAGATCTTTCCTACAACAGTAGTCACTGACACTGGTCTATAATTTAGGTGATCAGTCTTTTTCCCTCCTTTGTAAATAGGCACTATATTTGCTCTTTTCCACTTCCTTTGTACTTCCCTTCCATCAAAGAACTGTTGATCACATTCCAAAATGGTTCATCCTTCCTGACATTTTATGTGGCCCCATTGTTTTTCTAACACCCAACTCCTCTAATAATTTGATAATTTTCTGTTTTTGCACCATAACATTCCTTAACCTTTTCTACATTACTTTATCATTTTTTTTTTCCATGTTATCGCCTATAGCACCTGTAAGCATACATGAAGAGTATGTGTGAAAATTGCTGTTCAGCTTCCACCCATTAATGGCACAGGCAATTTTATTTATAGTAGTACTCATATTAGGGCCCATATCACCACCCAAGCGCATCTTTAATGTAACCACTGAAAACCTGGATATCATGATGACATGTAGGTAACTTTAAATCACTCGACAAATAGCATAGTTTCAAAGAAATATGTGGTGGGATTCGAACCTATGCGTGGACATCTGCCCGATCCAACGCTCACCACCTTATCCACTATGCCACCCTCTACATTAAATACTGATCTAAAGCATTCATTCATAAGTACACTCACTTCTTCCATGGTTTCATATATCCTACTTCTCTTAACTGACTTATTGATGGTCTCTCTGTTCATCATCTTTCCATTTATGTACTTGTAAAAAAAGCTTGGGTTCCTCTTCACACCTCTTTAGTACATACCTTTCAAACTTTCTCTTCTTCTCCCTTCTTACTCTACCATATTTATTTCATGACTCTTTATACTGCCTCCTATTGTTTTCATTTCATTGCTTCCTTAATTTATTCCAAGCTATAATACATCCTTACTCTTATTAGCTGAATATTTTTGGTTTCACACATCCAACAATTATCTCATGTTGCTAATGTTTCTCTGGTGGGAAAAGTTGTGAATTGATTGATATTCTAAAGCATTTCCTTTGCTAATGAATAGTTTTCAAGATATGACTCTTAATACTTATGTCTACCTCTCTTTCCCAATGATCTTGGGGACTTATGGGGAAATCCAGGTTTTTGGGTTAGGGAGCATTAAATTGAGTAACACTTGTTGCACAAAAGGTAAAGAATCGACAACATCACATAAAACATTTCTAGAAACGCATAAATTACACCTTTAGCTGTGGCGGCAGAGGCTGCCATGAACGTTGTTACTGATGAGCAGCACTGCAAATGATTCCCTACCTCATCAAGTAACTCAGAGGATTCAATACAGGATTTGCCAACTGAACTCTATCATCATTACCAAAACAAGTGTCTGTCCTTCAGATAACACTTCAAACCTTTTGTTCACTGTGGATAATTTTTTAATTGCTTACTTAAGCTGATTTACATATAAATATAAGAAAGAAAGAAAGAGAGAGAAAAAAAAAGCATTAATAAATAATAAGACAAAGAAAAACACTAAACTCCCCTCCCAAAAATAAAACTCCCAAAAGCCCAGTATATTGCTTTTTAAACTTTTATTTTCAACCTGTATTAGGTTAAGATGAAGCAAGAACAAGACTGCACTAACCTGCACCCACAAAGTGTAGAGGGGACTGGGGAGAAGTTGAACAATCCTCTGTTGCTCTCTCTTTGCATCAATGGGCAAGTCTAATGCAACTTGCAGGGGACGAGTGGCCTGAAAGAAAGATTCAGGGATAATTACCAACTGGAAGGAAATATCAATGTTCTTTTCTTATAAAAAATAAGAATGCTGTAAACTCTTTGTGGCAGAGGCTTACAAAACACACACATTGCTGATTGAAAAAATATGATTTTCATTGCCATTTTGTGACATAAATCAAATGGTCTTGTTCCACTTTTGTTGTATTTTCTGATCCTGTAGATTTCTTCAGGTTGTTTAACTCTCCCCTCTCTTTTCTCTGCTGCTTCTAATATAATTTCCTTGGACCTTTTCTCTTTTTTTTCTCTCAAGCTATTTTCATGAGAAGATTTTTCTCTGTACAGACACAATCACCCCTGATGTGCACTCAGCACAGACTTGGGTGTCAGACATGGAAGCAGTAGGGTTCCTCTTATTGTATACCAAAACTGTAACTCCATGCTTAAATCTTTCCTAGTCAAAACTCAACCAATTATGTTCATTAACATCTATCTTTCCTTTCTCCTGGAAGTTTAATCATATTAAGTGTGTCCCTAAAAAGAGCAATTAATCAAATACTTCAAATTACCACACTATTGCTTCAATTTCTTGCCTTCCTAGTTTTCTAATTTCACTCCTAAAGGAATATTCTCTAAACCTCTATTACCTTACAACTCTATACCAGACTGTGTTCATTCTACTGATGACCTTCTAACCTTCATTACCGAGTCTTGATCATCTTATTTTACGGGTCTTAGTCATACTTTCACTGTTGCCTTGGACATATCAAAAGCAACTGACAGGATTGGCACACAGCTTTAATCTCCAAACCACCTTCCTATGGTTTCTATCTTTTTTTCTGTAATTTCATTTTAAATTTCTCTGAAACCATTCTAATGCTTTTATGATCAATGGTTACTGTTCTTATCCTGCCTGTTAATAAGTATTCTAAGTGATCTAGGTATTACTGAAAATTTATTTATCAATTTCCTGAATTTATTTATCTATCTTCTCAAGTCTATACACTGCAAGTCTTTCTTCTTTCATCTATACTATTTTTTTTTTTAGACCAGAGGAGGTAGTAGACACCTACTGAAACGATAACGCGGTGTAATCTCTTGTTTGTCTAAAGTTTTTAAATTTAATCTGAATAGGAAAATTGTTAAACATCTGTCACTTCACAATCTTCTATCTGATCGCCAGTTTGGCTTCCGTCAAGGTCGCTCTACTAGTGATCTGGTTTTCCTTAATGAGTCTAGGTCATCCTCTTTTAAAGATTTCAATTAAACTTTTGCTGTCATGTTAGACATATCAAAAGCTTTTGATAGAGTCTGGCATAAAGCTTTGATTTCAAAACTACCCTCGTATGGTTTCTATCCTTCTCTCTGCGAATTTATCTCAAGTTTCCTTTCCGCCCATTCTATTGCTGCTGTGGTAGACAGCCACTGTTCTTCTCCTAAATCTATTAACAGTGGTGTTCCTCAGGGTTTTGTCCTATCACCCACTCTCTTTCTATTATTCATTAATGATCTTCACCAAATTTCTTGTCTTATCCACTCCTACGCTGATGATACCACCCTACATCTTTCCACGTCCTTTCAAAGACAACCAACCCTTCAGGCAGTCAACAGATCACGCAGGGATGCCTGACTTCAGATCTTTCTAAGATTTCCAATTGAGGCAGGGAAAATCTGGTAGTTTTCAATGCCTCAAAAACTCAATTCCTCCATTTATCAACTCGACACAACCTTCCAGACAACTATCCCCTCTTCTTCAATGACACTCAACTGTCTCCCTCTTCCTCACTGAATATCCTTAGTCTGTCCTTTACTCATAATCTTACCTGCAAACTTCACATCCCATCTCTTACTAAAACAGCTTCTATGAAGTTAGGTGTTCTGAGGCATCTCCACCATTTTTTTCGCCCATCCAATTGCTTACTCTGTATATGGGCCTTTTCCACCCCTGTATGGAGTACTCTTCACATGTTTGGGGGGTTCCACTCACACAGTTTTATTAGATAGGGTGGAATCAAAAGCTTTTTCTTTTATCAATTCCTCTCCTCTGACTGACTGTCTTCAGCCTCTTTCATCACCAAAATGTTGTACCTCTTTCTATCTATTATTGCTATTTTCATGCTAACTGTTCTACTGATCTTGCTACTGCATGCCTCTTCTCCTCCTGCAGCTTCGTTGCAGAAGGCTTTCTTCTTCCTGTCACCCATATTCTGTCCAACCCTCTAATCTAATGCAAGAGTTAACCAGTACTCCCAATTATTCATACCTTTCACTGGTAAACTCTGAAACTCCCTACCTGCTTCTGTATTTCCACCTTTCTACGACTTGTCTTCTTTTCATCAAGATATTTGCTCCGTAATATTGGCTAATGCTTTTCTTTCTTCTAGAGAACCAGCACCCAAGTGGGCTCTTTTTTTTCTTTTTTTAACATTTTTGCCCTTGGCTGACCCTCACTATAAAAAAAAAAGTAAAAAAAAAAAAAAAAAAAAAAAAAAAAACCTCACCTCCAAGATGGTGTTTATCCGAGGTGCAAGGGAAGCCAGCTTGCGTTCCTGCTCACTGATGGCTTCAGCTACTGCCTCTTTCTCTTTGGTCAATTTGTCAAAGAGCTGTGTCTGGTCCCTTCTCTGCACCAATTCCCACTGCAGTCGAGCTAGACGCTGCTCGTGTAGATTCTCCACTGTTTCTGTCTGCATTGCAATAGAATATTAAATGTAGAAGCCAGTAAAAGGAAAGAAATATATTGAGAGCAGTGAAACAAGGTAATGCAACATCTTGCAAGAAATGTATAAAACCAAAGGGATACAGGCAACCTCCGCTTAATGAATGGGTTACGTTCCTAAAAAAAACATTTGTTGTGTGAATTTTGGTTAAGCGAACCAATTATAACAAGTTTGACCCCTGACTTGAACTTCCATTGAGAGTAAACAAAGCGAGAGTGCATCATAGTACAGTGAAAGGTTTAATGAAAGTAAAAATTATGAAGTTAAACATTTGAGCAGTTTAATTTAAGACTAATTCATTATAATGTACACAAATGTATGTATGTAACTTTATAATGTTGAGGGTCTTAAATTTATGAACGGAGGGAGAGTGGAGCGGGAAAGAAGCTAGCTGGCAACCTGTGGAATGTAAACAAAGGACACATCATGGTACCGCATATACTGTCTCACCAGCCTTCTTAATAGAGTCTGCCAATTTGAAAATAATAGAGACAGTAGATGGAGTCAAGATGGTGGCAAGCAAGGCTATTAGTTTTCTCGCCTCTCTCATGTCAGTGGTGAATAATATCCAGCTTCACTTCGAGAGTAAGAGACTTCCTGGTCTTCTTAGCAATGCTAAGTGACATTGAAGGACTGGTTGCAGGGCCATTTTGGTGGCATGTTGAGCGTGAGATGACGAGCTGGTACTGGACCCTGTTTTTGTTTTGAACTAAAATTGGGGAAGGGTAGAGTGGTGCGCGTTTTGTCCACGAGAGGCGCTGGTGTATTCAAAAGCCTGTCAGCTTGCATGATACGGTGGGGCTTTCAAACTTCGAAAAAATTACCTGGATAAAATTTTGTTAAAAGTGAGTTTGGTGCTCGTTATACAAACAGATAACAAAAAAGGAAACGTTCGTTTTAGCGAAATTTCGTTGTGTGAACGTTCGTTAAGGAGGGGTTGCCTGAAGTTACTTAAGTAGTGACAGGATGAGGGTAAGGAAAAAGTGCATACTAAATACAAACAACTGAAACGAAGGGTAACTAAGATTGATTGAACAACCAAGCTAAGGAGATGACAGGCAGAAAAAGATGTAGAAAAAGAGTTTGTGTGTTTGCATATATCACAGAACAGAACAAATATAACTGCTCACTTTGCCATTCCCGACTCAGATATACCAGTCTCAATAATTCAATAACTGGACAAATCAAAATTGAAATGTAACCATGCCTGAATGTCAAACCAAACACTGAAGGTCAAATATCCAGATATACACATATCAACAACCAGAGAGAGAGAGAGAGAGAGAGAGAGAGAGAGAGAGAGAGAGAGAGAGAGAGAGAGAGAGAGAGAGAGAAAAAAAAAATGGGAGTGGAGAGGGTGGTGAAAGAAGTGAGAAGCATAGGGTTGAGGAAGAGGGATGCAGAGGGGAGGGGCAGGGGAGGAGGCAGACCTATGATACACATCAGAGATCACTAGAGCCAATGAGAGCTGCCATGACAAAAAAGATGACAGATGTCACTTTTGTTAGACATAGGGGTAGGAAACTGTTCCACCAAATTGGGAGCTGACTGAACATAGCACAATATAAGAAGCAACAGAGAAAAATGATAAACTTATCTGAGAATCTAAAACTTTGACTAGGATTAAAGAAAAAATCAAATTGCAGGAAAATACGTATGATAATTAATGGAAACTATCACAAATAACAAAGCAGATAATCACTCACTCACTCGCACACCTGGAATGAAAAAAATGGAAAAAAACAATCAAACTAAAAGTAAAATCAAGGAAGAAATTACCAGCTCATGGAGATGTAAGGCTTATGAGAATGAGATCTAAGAGTGCTACCATTAGAGAGTACATGTGGAGGAAAGAGACCTACCGGGCGACTGATGTCCTCTGGTGCCT